>NC_135986.1:6169328-6309328 GCF_053455715.1 Rhinoraja longicauda
GGGGAGGGGAGGGGGAGGGAGAGGAGGAGGGAGAGGAGGAGGGAGAGGAGGAGGGGAAGAGGAGGGAAGAGGAGGGAAGAGGAGGGGAAGAGGAGGGGAAGAGGAGGAGGGAGAGGAGGAGGGGAGGGGAGGAGGGAGGGGAGGAGGGAGGGGAGGAGGAGGGAGGGGAGGAGGGAGGGGAAGAGGGGGAGGAGGAGGGGAGGAGGAGGGAGGGGAGGAGGGAGAGGAGGAGGGAGAGGAGGAGGGAGAGGAGGAGGGAGAGGAGGAGGGAGAGGAGGAGGGAGAGGAGGAGGAGGGAGAGGAGGAGGAGGGAGAGGAGGAGGAGGGAGAGGAGGAGGGAGAGGAGGAGGGGGGAGGAGGAGGGAGAGGAGGGGGAGGTGAGAGGGAGAAGGGGAGGGGAGGTGAGAGGAGGGGGAGGTGAGAGAGGGGAGGGGAGGTGAGAGGAGGGGGAGGGGGAGAGGCGAGAGGAGAGGGAGGTGAGAGGAGGGGGAGGGGGAGGAGAGAGGAGAGGGAGGCGAGAGGAGGGGGTGAGAGGAGGGGGAGGAGGGAGAGGCGAGAGAGGAGGGGGAGGAAGAGGGAGGGAGAGGGGGAGGGAGTGGGGGAGGGAGAGGGGGAGGGAAAGGGGGAGGGAGAGTGGGCGAGAGAGGGGGTGGGAGAGGGGGAGGGAAAAGGGGAAGGGAAAGGGGGACGTAGAGGGGGTGGAGGGAGGGGGGGTGGAGGGGAGGGAGGCTGAGGGGGATGGAGAAGGGAGGAGGGGAGGGAGAAGGGAGGAGGGGAGGGAGAGGAGGAGGAAGGGAGAGGGGGAGGGAGAGGAGGAGGGAGAGGGGGAGGGGGAGGAGGAGGGGAAGAGGGGGAGGAGGAGGGAGGATAAGGGGGGTTAAGGGGGATGGAGTGGGGGGGAAGGGGGAGGGATGGAGTGGGGGGAAGGGGGGAGGGATGGAGTGGGGGGGAAGGGGGAGGGGAGGAGAGGAGGGAGAGGGGAGGAGGGAGAGGAGAAGGGGAGGGGGAGGGAGAGGGGAGGGAGAGGGGGAGGGGGAGGGTGAGGGGGAGGGAGAGGGGGAGGGAGAGGGGAGGGAGAGGGGGAGGAGAGGGGGAGGAGAGGGGGAGGGAGAGGGGGAGGGAGAGGGGGAGGAGAGGGGGAGGGAGAGGGGGAGGGAGAGGGGGAGGGAGAGGGGGAGGGAGAGGGGGAGGGAGAGGGGGAGGGAGAGGGGGAGGGAGAGGGGGAGGGAGAGGGGGAGGGAGAGGGGGAGGGAGAGGGGGAGGGAGAGGGGGAGGAGGAGGAGGAGGAGGAGGAGGAGGGGGTGCTGCACCAATGCAATTAGAGGCTTGGGCCCAATGGGTTCACTTGGTCTAGTTTTTTAATGACACTCCATGCCAAATTTTTTTTGATCGACTTCGGCAGTGCCTCGGGGTGAATCGTATACAGCAGGGCTGTTGATTGTTGGGAGCTGCAAGCCATGAGAGAAGAGAATTCAAATCCATCATGGCATCATTGTAGAAATCAGCTGCTTTTCAATTAAATGCAAGTAAGGTCACAAATAATCCTCGGGTAAGGAGATCTAAGGGCGGCACGGTAGCGCAGCGGTAGAGTTGCTGTTTTACAGCGAATGCAGCGCCGGAGACTCAGGTTCGATCCTGACTACGGGTGCTGCACTGTAAGGATTTTGTACGTTCTCCCCGTGACCTGCGTGGGTTTTGTCCGAGATCTTCGGTTTCTCCCACACTCCAAGACGTACAGGTATGTAGGTTAATTGGTCTGGGTAAATGTAAAAATTGTCCCTAGTGGGTGTAGGATAGTGTTAATGTGCGGGGATCGCTGGGCGGCACGGACTTGGAGGGCCGAAAAGGCCTGTTTCCGGCTGTATAGATATGATATGATATGATACTAATCGTTACCTGCAGAATGAATGAACTGCAGATGCTGCATTACAAAAAGAAAAACCCGCAGTGCTGGAGTAACTCAGCGGGTCATCTCTGGAGGACATGGGTGGGTGACGTTTCGGGTCAGGACCCTTCTTCAGGCTTTGTCCTGCCCTCCTTTATTCCAGCTTGCTTTTCTAACCCCACCCCGTCAATCAGTTTGAAGAAGGGTACAGAGAAGTTGATCAAGGACGAGAAGGCATGAGCTACAGGGAGAGGTTGAGCAGGCTGGGACTCTACTCCTTGGAGCGCAGGAGGATGAGGGGTGATCTTATAGAGGTGTCAGCCAGCGGATCCAACAAATCATCCGCCAACATTTCCGTCACCATCCCCTCCCCTCTCTGCGTTCCGCAGAGACCGTTCCCTCCGTAACTCCCTGGTCCACTCGTCCCTTCCCCACCCCAAACCACCCCATCCCCGGGCACTTTCCCCTGCAACCGCACGAGATGCAACACCTGTCCCTTTACCTCCCCCCTCAACTCCATCCAAGACCCAAACGGTCTTTCCAGGTGAGGCAGAGGTTCACCTGCACCTCCTCCAACCTCATCTATTGCATCCGCTGCTCTAGATGTCAACCTCTTTACATCGGCGAAACCAACGCAGGCTCGGCGATCGCTTCGCTCAACACCTGAGCTCGGTCCGCCTTAACCAACCTGATCTCCCGGTGGCCGAGCACTTCAACTCCCCCTCCCATTCCCAGTCTGTCATGGGCCTCCTCCAGTGCCATAGTGAGGCCCACCGGAAATTGAGGAACAGCACCTCATATTTCGCCTGGGCAGCTTGCAGCCCAGTGGTATTAACGTCGACTTCTCCAACTTTAGATAGTTCCTCTGTCCCTCTCTTCCCCTCCTCCTTCCCAGATCTCCCTCTATCTTCCTGTCTCCACCTATATCCTTCCTTTGTCCCGCCCCCCCTGACATCAGTCTGAAGAACGGTCTCGACCTGAAACGTCACCCATTCCCTCTCTCCTGAGATGCTGCCTGACCTGCTGAGTTACTCCAGCATTTTGTGAATAAATACCTTCGATTTGTACCAGCATCTGCAGTTATTTTCTTATATTATAGAGGTGTACAAAATCATGAGAGGAATAGATCGGGTAGACGCACAGAGTCTCTTGCCCTGAGTAGGGGAATCAAGGACCAGAGAACATAGGTTTAAGGTGAAGGGGAAACAATTTAATAGGAATGTAAGGGGTAACTTTTTCACATAAAGGGTGGTGGGTGTGTGGAACGAGCTGCCAGAGGTGGTAGTTGAGGCTGGGACTATAGACAATAGACAATAGGTGCAGGAGTAGGCCATTCAGCCCTTCGAGCCAGCACCGCCATTCAATGCGATCATGGCTGATCACTCTCAATCAGTACCCGTTCCTGCCTTCTCCCCATACCCCCTCACTCCGCTATCCTTAAGAGCTCTATCCAGCTCTCTCTTGAAAGCATCCAACGAACTGGCCTCCACTGCCTTCTGAGGCAGAGAATTCTACACCTTCACCACTCTCTGACTGAAAAAGTTCTTCCTCATCTCCGTTCTAAATGGCCTACCCCTTATTCTTAAACTGTGGCCCCTTGTTCTGGACTTCCCCCAACATTGGGAACATGTTTCCTGCCTCTAATGTGTCCAAACCCCTAATTATCTTATATGTTTCAATAAGATCCCCCCTCATCCTTCTAAATTCCAGTGTATACAAGCCCAATCGCTCCAGCCTTTCAACATACGACAGTCCCGCCATTCCGGGAATTAACCTAGTGAACCTACGCTGCACGCCCTCCATAGCAAGAATTATCCTTCCTCAAATTTGGAGACTATCCCATTGTTTAAGAAACAGTTAGACAGGTACATAGATAGGGACAGGTGGGACTAGTGCAGCTGGGACATGTTGGCCGATGTGGGCGAGTTGGGCCGAAGGGCCTGTTTCCACGCTGTATCATATATATCATATCATATATATACAGCGCGGAAACAGGCCTTTTCGGCCCACCGGGTCCGCGCCGCCCAGCGATCCCCGTACATTAACACTATCCTACACACACTAGGGACAATTTTTACATTTACCCAGCCAATTAACCTACATACCTTTACTACATACCTACATCACTCTATGACTCTAAGGGTCCTGACCGAAAACTTAACTTATTCTTGTTCAATCCATTTGGGATAGCCACTTGAAATTTAGCAGTGGCCAAGGTGCCAGATGGCACTCGGTAGCCTTTATATGCCTTTATCTTTGAGCTGCACTGCAGCAGTGTGGGTAAAAGAAGAAAGGTCCCAACTTGGAACGTCACCTCCCCATGATCTCCCGAGATGCTGCCTGACTCGCTGAGTTACTCCAGCACTTTGTGTCTTTTTTCAAAATCATTACTTGCTCTGGCTGTTGAAGGACACAGAAACATAGAAAATAGGTGCAGGAGTAGGCCATTCGGCCCTTCGAGCCTGTACGCACCGCCATTCAATATGATCATGGCTGATCATCCAGCTCAGTAACCTGTACCTGCCTTCTCTCCATACCCCCTGATCCCTTTAGCCACAAGGGCCACATCTAACTCCCTCTTAAATATAGCCAATGAACTGGCCTCAACTACCTTCTGTGGCAGAGAATTCCACAGACTCACCACTCTCTGTGTGAAGAAATGTTTTCTCATCTCGGTCCTAAAAGACTTCCCCCTTATCCTTAAGCTGTGACCCCCTGGTTCTGGGACTTCCCCAACATCGGGAACAATCTTCCCGCATCTAGCCTCTCCAACCCCTTAAGAATTTTATATGTTTCTAAAAGATCCCCCCTCAGTCTTCTAAATTCCAGCGAGTACAAGCCGAGTCTATCCAGTCTTTCTTCATATGAAAGTCCCGCCATCCCAGGGATCAATCTGTACTCCCTCTATGGCAAGAACGTCTTTCCTCAGATTAGGAGACCAAAACTGTACACAATACTCCAGGTGCGGTCTCACCAATGCCCTGTACAACTGCAGCAGAACCTCCCTGTTCCTAAACTCAAATCCTCTTGCTATGAATGCCAACATACCATTCGCTTTCTTCACTGCCTGCTGCACCTGCACGCTTGTTTTCAATGACTGGTGCACCACGACACCCAGGTCACGTTGCATCTCCCCTTCTCCTAATCGGTCACCATTCAGGTAATACTCTGCTTTCCTGTTCTTGCCGCCAAAGTGGATAACCTCACATTTATCCACATCATACTGCATCCGCCATGCATTTGCCCACTCGCCCAATCTATCCAAAAGAGAGAGGGGTGAAAAGAGAGCGAGAGAGAGAGAAGAAACCAGCGTAACACGGGACTTTCCCTACCTGGATTTCTTGATCCCAATTGAAGTGATCGACAGTCCTTTCCATGTGAAGAAGCGGATGATGGCAACCTGGAGCTCACTAAAGCTCCTGGAGGAATCCAGGTTACTCACAATCAGGTGATAGCCTGTTTGAGAAAGAAGGCAACAACAATAGACAATAGACAATGGGTGCAGGAGTAGGCCATACAGCCCTTCGAGCCAGAACCGCCATTCAATGCGATCATGGCTGATCACTCTCAATCAGTACCCCGTTCCTGCCTTCTCCCCATACCCCCTCACTCCGCTATCCTTAAGAGCTCTATCCAGCTCTCTCTTGAAAGCATCCAACGAACTGGCCTCCACTGCCTTCTGAGGCAGAGAATTCCACACCTTCACCACTCTCTGACTGAAAAAGTTCTCCCTCATCTCCGTTCTAAATGGCCTACCCTTATTCTTAAACTGTGGCCCCTTGTTCTGGACTCCCCCAACATTGGGAACATGTTTCCTGCCTCTAATGCGTCCAATCCCCTAATTATCTTATATGTTTCAATAAGACCCCCCCTCATCCTTCTAAATTCAGTGTATACAAGCCCATACTTAACTGGAAGCCCAAACAATGTATATTATAATTAGACTTTGGGCAGAGAGATGAAAAGAGAGAGAGAGAGATAGATAGAGAGAGAGAGAGGAAAAGAGAGAGCGAGAGAGAGAGATAGAGAGATAGAGAGAGATAGAGAGAGATAGAGAGAGATAGAGATAGAGAGAGGGAGTGAGTGAGTGAGTGAGTGAGTGAGAGAGAGAGAGAGAGAGAGAGAGAGAGAGATGAAAAGAGAGATGAAAGAGAGAGATGAAAGAGAGAGATGAAAAGAGAGATAGAGAGAGATGAAAAGAGAGAGAGAGAGAGAGAGAGAAAAGAGAGAGATAGATGAAAAGAGAGAGAGAGAGAGGGATGAAAAGAGAGAGAGAGGGGAAGAGTGAGAGAGTGGGGAGAGAGAGGGAGGGAGGGGAGAAGAAAGGGAGGGAGGGGGGAGGGAAAGAGAGAGAGAGAGGGGGAAGGGAGAGAGAGGAGGAGAAGGAGAGGGGGGAGAGAGGGGGGGAGAGAGGGGGGAGAGAGGGGGGGAGAGAGGGGGGAGAGAGGGGGGGAGAGAGGGGGGGAGAGAGGGGGGGAGAGAGGGGGGGAGAGAGGGGGGAGAGAGGGGGGGAGAGAGGGGGGGAGAGAGGGGGGGAGAGAGGGGGGGAAGAGGGGGGGAGAGAGGGGGGGAGAGAGGGGGGGAGAGAGGGGGGGGAGAGGAGGGGGGGAGAGAGGGGGGGAGAGAGGGGGGAGAGAGGGGGGGGAGAGAGGGGGGGAGAGAGGGTGGAGAGAGGGGGGGAGAGAGGGGGGGGAGAGAGGGGGGGAGAGAGGGGGGGAGAGAGGGGGGAGAGAGGGGGGGAGAGAGGGGGGAGAGAGGGGGGGGAGAGAGGGGGGGAGAGAGGGGGGGGAGAGAGGGGGGGAGAGAGGGGGGGAGAGAGGGGGGGGAGAGAGGGGGGAGAGAGGGGGGGAGAGAGGGGGGGAGAGAGGGGGGAGAGAGGGGGGGAGAGAGGGGGGGGAGAGAGGGGGGGAGAGAGGGGGGAGAGAGGGGGGAGAGAGGGGGGAGAGAGGGGGGAGAGAGGGGGGAGAGAGGGGGGAGAGGGGGGAGAGAGGGGGGAGAGAGGGGGGAGATGAGGGGGGAGAGAGGGGGGAGAGGGGGGGAGTGAGGGGGGGAGGGAGAGGGGGGGAGGGAGGGGGGAGGGAGGGAGGGGGGAGGGAGAGAGGGGGGAGGGAGAGAGGGGGGAGGGAGAGAGGGGGGAGGGAGAGAGGGGGGAGGGAGAGAGGGGAGGGAGAGAGGGGGGAGGGAGAGAGGGGGAGGAGAGAGGGGGGAGGAGAGAGGGGGGAGGGAGAGAGGGGGGAGGGAGAGAGGGGGAGGGAGAGAGGGGGGAGGGAGAGAGGGGGGAGGGAGAGAGGGGGGAGGGAGAGGGGGGAGGGAGAGGAGGGAGAGAGGGGGGAGGGAGAGGGGGGAGGGAGAGAGGGGGAGGGAGAGGGGGGAGGGGAGAGGGGGGAGGGAGAGAGGGGGGAGGGAGAGAGGGGGGAGGGAGAGAGGGGGGAGGGAGAGAGGGGGGAGGGAGAGAGGGGGGAGGGAGAGAGGGGGGAGGGAGAGAGGGGGGAGGGAGAGAGGGGGAGGGAGAGAGGGGGGAGGGAGAGAGGGGGAGGGAGAGAGGGGGAGGGAGAGAGGGGGGGAGGGTGAGAGAGGGGGAGGGAGAGAGGGGGGAGGGAGAGAGGGGGGAGGGAGAGAGGGGGGAGGAGAGAGGGGGGAGGGAGAGAGGGGGGAGGGAGAGAGGGGAGGGAGAGGGGGGAGGGAGAGAGGGGGGAGGGAGAGAGGGGGGAGGGAGAGAGGGGGGAGGGAGAGAGGGGGGAGGGAGAGAGAGGGGGGTGGGAGAGTGTGGGGAGGGAGAGAGGGGGAGGGTGGAGGGAGGGAGAGGGGAGGGAGAGAGGGGGAGGAGATGTGGGGGGAGGGAGAGAGGGGGGAGGGAGAGAGGGGGGAGGGAGAGAGGGGGAGGGAGAGAGGGGGAGGGAGAGACGGGGGGAGGGGGGGAGGGAGAGAGGGGGGGGAGGGAGTGAGGGGGGGAGGGAGAGAGGGGGGAGGGAGAGAGGGGGGAGGGAGAGAGGGGGGAGGGTGAGGGGGGGAGGAGGAGGGGGGAGGGAGAGAGGGGGGAGGGAGAGAGGGGGGAGGGGAGAGAGGGGGGAGGGAGCGCATTTCTTAAAGTTTATTAGGTTAATTGTTTTTTACAAAGTAACAAAAGTGGATTTATTCAGACCGCGGGGGAATGGCGAGTAGGGTGGGCCGAAAGGTATTGCGCTATCATGTATCGTTTCTTTCTGGATGAAAACCGCACAAAGAAACGACCACGGGACAAACAAACGGAAAAAACATACGGGAAGTGGGGAACAAACAAGATGAGAGTTTTAATAATGTACAGATTTGGGACAAGGTAGGTGGATAGGAAAGATTTAGAGGGTTATTACTAGACCAAGTGGACCTGTTGGGGCCAAACCTCTCCTGCATTGGTGCAGGACCCTCTCCTTCCCCCTCAATCGCCCCTCCCCTCCTCCCTACCCCTCCCGCCCTCCCCTCCTCACCCTCTCATTCCCTCCCCGCCCCCTCTCCCCCACTCCATCCCCCCTCAACCCCCCCTTATTCTCCCTCCTCCCCGTCCCTCCCTCCCTCTCTAGGAGATAGATCTAAAATGTGTATAACTTTTAAAATATGACACCGATTTCATGAAACTTCTTCCATTAGCACCAAAGGGGCGACGGTGAGTAAGGTGGGCCTGAAATTGTCGCGCTATCGTGCACTGTTTTGGCTGCAGTTCAGGAACAAACAAACAAACAAACAAACGAGAGTTTTAGTGTATAAGATGGGCCAAACCTGGGGCAATGAGATTAGCATATAGTTGGGGCATCCTGGTCCCCATAGACGAGTTGGCCGAAGGGCTTGTTAAGTGGTGCATGATTCTATGACTCTGGGCTGAATTTCCATACATTGAGGGTCTCTGAAAACTGAGCAAAACTGCCCCTTCTTACAGAGCTGCAAGAAGTGCAAGCTCACAAAATCAGACTACAATTTCTCCGCACTTCTGAAAGATAAGTTTTGGTCTCAAATTAGAGGAAGGATATTCTTGCTATTGAGAGGCGTGCAGCGTAGGTTTACTAGGTTAATTCCCGGAATGGCGGGACTGTCATATGTTGAAAGACTGGAGCGACTAGGCTTGTATCCACTGGAATTTAGAAGGATGAGAGGGGATCTCATCGAAACGTATAAGATTATTAAGGGGTTGGACACGTTAGAGGCAGGAAACATGTTCCCGATGTTGGGGGAGTCCAGAACCAGGGGCCACAGTTTAAGAATAAGGGGTAGGCCATTTAGAACTGAGATGAGGAAAAACTTTTTCAGTCAGAGAGACTGGAATTTAGAAGGATGAGAGGAGATCTTATCGAAACGTATAAGATTATTAAGGGGTAGGACACGTTAGAGGCAGGAAACATGTTCCCAATGTTGGGGGAGTCCAGAACCAGGGGCCACAGTTTAAGAATAAGGGGTAGGCTATTTAGAACTGAGATGAGGAGAAACATTTTCAGTCAGAGTTGTGAATCTGTGGAATTCTCTGCCTCAGAAGGCAGTGGAGGCCAATTCTCTGAATGCACTCAAGAGAGAGCTAGATAGAGCTTTTAAGGATAGCGTAGTCAGGGGGTATGGGGAGAGGGCAGGAACGGGGTACTGATTGAGAATGATCAGCCATGATCACATTGAATGGTGGTGCTGGCTCGAAGGCCCGAATAATAATAATAATAATAATAATAATGCATTACATTTATATAGCGCTTTTCTAACACTCAATGGCGCTTTACAGGGTTTACTAAAATGGCCTCCTCCTGCACCTATTGTCTATAACATACATTTATATTAAATGGACGTTACCACACCAAAATAATTTGCTAGATGGAAGGCAAAGGAAAGTTGTGAGGTCCAAGAAAGGATATTGCTTCATTACCTGATTTGGTTATCTCCTTGTGTTTTCCCACGTGGGTCTCTTTTGTTTCTCGACTCAGCTCTTCTGCAATTTCCATCACCTTCTCATTTACTTCTTCGATAACCTTCGCATCCTCCTTTACCTCAGCCTTGAGCAGACAAACGAGAACTCGTGAGAAAAATGAATTTGGTTTGACCAACACTCCCAACAATGAACCATTCTACATTTTCTTGGTCACCATTTGCTTTTTCACACCTTTACCTTTCCATGTCTCTAGTTCCCCTCTCCCCTGACTCTCAGTCTGAAGAAGGGTCTCGGCCCAAAACGTCGCCCATTCCTTCTTTCCAGAGATGCTGCCTGACCCGCCGAGTTACTCCATCGTTTTGTGTCTAACTTGGCGGGGCAATGGCTCCCAAACATTGTTAAGTTTACAGATACAGCATGGAAACAGGCCCTTCGGCCCACCAAATTGTGTTGCTTCATTGAGTTTTATATTGGGACGGTTTGAATCAGGAATAAAAGATATAGCACAACAGGCCCTTTGGCCCACCGAGTCCATAATGGCCATCGATCAGCCGTTCGCACCATTTCTATGTTGCCCCACTTTCTCATCCACTCCCTACACATGTTGGCAACGTACAGAGGGCCAATTATCCTACATCTTTGGAATGTGGGATGAAGCTGGCATACCCAGATGAAACCCGCCTGTTCAAAGGGAGAGCCTGCTACAGATGCACAGATAGCACTCTAGGTAAGGACTGCACGGTGGCACAGCAGCAGAGTTGCCACCTTACAGCGAATGCAGCGCCGGAGACCCGGGTTCCATCCCGACTACGGGCGCCGTCTGTACGGAGTTTGTACGTTCCCCCTGTGACCTGCGTGGGTTTTCTCCGAGATCTTCGGTTTCCTCCCACACTCCAAAGACGTGCAGGTTTGTAGGTTAATTGGCTTGGTAAATGTAAACATTGTCCCTGGTGGGTGTGGGATAGTGTTAGTGTGCGGGGATCGCTGGTCGGCGCGGACCCGGTGGGCCGAAGGGCCTGTTTCCACGCTGTATCTCTAAACTAAGGTCACGGCGTCAGAACCACGGGGCTAACTTGCTGGTCTCGAGCCACTAACCAAGGCAGTCTCAACTCTTCTCGAGTTAAGGCCCTCTGTGTCTGATTGCTTGTGAAAGTGCACCTAAAAAGGGGGGGAAAAAACTGGAGAGGGGGAGATATCGTTCGCTGGAGTAATTGGGAATGTCCACTTCAAGATTGAACCATCAAAACTACTTGCCACCATTTTGAGCCACCTACCTTCTCGATTGTCTGTGTTTCCAGTTCCTTTCCCTCCAAGTCTCCTCCACTTGTCGTCAGAGGGTCTGCCTTATTTTCCTCCTTATCGTTTGATAGCGTATCGTCTGGAACCAAAATATACTGTGATTAAACTTGTGCAATGCAAGGGTTAAACTGACTGTGTCAGCTGAAATGGAGTTGTCAGCTAACGGCCATATATATGCATGCCTGCCATCAAAATTAACAGCAAGCACTACACGAAGAAGGGTCTCGACCCGAAACGTGATCCATTCCTTCTCTCCAGAGATGCTGCCTGTCCCGCCGAGTTCCTCCAGCATTTTGTGTCTATCTTTTGTGTAAGCCAGCATCTGCAGTTCCTTCCCACACCACATGTGTAGCAGGCAGTGAAGAAAGCAAATGGTATGTTGGCATTCATAGCGAGGGGATTTGAGTATAGGAGCAGGGAGGTTCTGCTGCAGTTGTACAGGGCATTGGTGAGACCGCACCTGGAGTATTGCGTACAGTTTTGGTCTCCTAATCTGAGGAAAGACATTCTTGCCATAGAGGGAGTACAGAGAAGGTTCACCAGATTGATCCCTGGGACGGCAGGACTTTTCATATCATCATCATATCATATCATATATATACAGCCGGAAACAGGCCTTTTCGGCCCACCAAGTCCGTGCCGCCCAGCAATCCCCGTACATTAACAATATCCTACACCCACTAGGGACAATTTTTACATTTACCCAGCCAATTAACCTACATACCTGTACGTCTTTGGAGTGTGGGAGGAAACCGAAGATCTCGGAGAAAACACACGCAGGTCACGGGGAGAACGTACAAACTCCTTACAGTGCAGCACCCGTAGTCAGGATCGAACCCGAGTCTCCGGCGCTGCATTCGCTGTAAAGCAGCAACTCTACCGCTGCGCTACCGTGCCGCGCTATGAAGAAAGACTGGATAGACTCGGCTTGTACTCGCTGGAATTTAGAAGATTGAGGGGGGAATCTTATAGAAACTTCCAAAATTCTTAAGGGGTAGGACAGGCTAGATGCGGGAAGATTGTTCCCGATGTTGGGGAAGTCCAGAACAAGGGGTCACAGTTTAAGGATAAGGGGGAAGTCTTTTAGGACCGAGATGAGAAAGTTTTTTTTCACACAGAGAGTGGTGAGTCTGTGGAATTCTCTGCCACAGAAGGTAGTTGAGGCCAGTTCATTGGCTATATTTAAGAGGGAGTTAGATGCGGCCCTTGTGGCTAAAGGGGTCAGGGGGTATGGAGAGAAGGCAGGTACGGGATACGGAGCTGGATGATCAGCCATGATCATATTGAATGGCGGTGCGTACAGGCTCGAAGGGCCGAATGGCCTACTCCTGCACCTATTTTCTATGTTTCTATGTTTCTATGTTTCTATGTCAAGCCTTACTTTGGAAAGCAATTCGTTGTTTTGGAGAGATGCTGAGGCTAACTTAGGAGCGTTAAATCACGCAGCTACCTGCAAGGATGGTCACTCAGATAAACCTTTGCCTTCTCAGAGATATCTGTGACTAGCTCGGCGTATGAGATGACAAATAACTCACGTTCTTGGCACAGAGGAGGACAGCGAGCCTTTAAACAGAGTCACCTGTTGTTATAGACAATAGACAATAGGTGCAGGAGGAGGCCATTCGGCCCTTCGAGCCTGTACGCACCGCCATTCAATGTGATCACGGCTGATCATTCTCAATCAGTAACCCGTTCCTGCCTTCTCCCCATACCCCCTGACTCCGCTATCCTTAAGAGCTCTATCTAGCTCTCTCTTGAATGCATTCAGAGAATTGGCCTCCACTGCCTTCTGAGGCAGAGAATTCCACAGATTCACAACTCTCTGACTGAAAAAGTTTTTCCTCATCTCCGTTCTAAATGGCCGACCCCTTATTCTTAAACTGTGTGACCCCCTGGTTCTGGACTCCCCCAACATTGGGAACATGTTTCCTGCCTCTAACGTGTCCAACCCCTTGATAATCGTATACGTTTCGATAAGATCCCCTCTCATCCGTCTAAATTCCAGTGTATACAAGCCTAGTCGCTCCAGTCTTTCAACATACGACAGTCCCGCCATTCCGGGAATTAACCTAGTAAATCTACGCTGCACGCCCTCAATAGCAAGAATATCCTTCCTCAAATTTGGAGACCAAAGCTGCACACAGTACTCCAGGTGCGGTCTCACTAGGGCCCTGTACAACTGCACACAGTACTCCAGGTGCGGTCTCACTAGGGCCCTGTACAACTGCACACAGTACTCCAGGTGCGGTCTCACTAGGGCCCTGTACAACTGCACACAGTACTCCAGGTGCGGTCTCACTAGGGCCCTGTACAACTGCACACAGTACTCCAGGTGCGGTCTCACTAGGGCCCTGTACAACTGCAGAAGGACCTCTTTGCTCCTATACTCAACTCCTCTGGTTATGAAGGCCAACATGCCATTGGCTTTCTTCACTGCCTGCTGTACCTGCGTGCTTCCTTTCAGTGACAGATGCACTAGGACACCCAGACACCTTTCGGGTCAAGTCTGAAGAAGGCAAGGCAAGTTTATTTATATAGCACATTTCAGCAACAAGGCAATTCAAAGTGCTCTGCATAAAACATTAAAGAGCAATTAAAAGGAATTTAAAAACAGTCATTAAAGAGAATAGAAAATAAAAACTAGCTAAAATAGAATAAGACAGGTATAAGAAGGGCCTTCTCTCCAGAGATGCTGCCTGCCCCACAGATGATCAAATGATCGCAGTGAATTGCACAGAAGACACAAGGGGCTGTCTGGCCAACTCCTGAAGCTGATCACTGCACATCGTGTACGTGTATGTGACAAATAAACTTGACTTGACTCTTGCAGGAAACATCTTCCCAATGTTGGGGGAGTCCAGAACAAGGGGCCACAGTTTAAGAATAAGGGGTAGAGGCCATTTAGAACTGAGATGAGGAGAAACTTTTTCAGTCAGAGAGTTGTGAATCTGTGGAATTCTCTGCCTCAGAAGGCAGTGGAGGCCAATTCTCTGAATGCATTCAAGAGAGAGCTAGATAGAGCTCTTAAGGATAGCGGAGTCAGGGGGTACGGGGAGAAGGCAGGAACGGGGTACTGATTGAGAATGATCAGCCATGATCGCATTGAATGGCGGTGCGTACAGGCTCGAAGGGTCTCCTCCTGCACCTATTGTCTATTGGCATCAGCAACATGTTCTGGACCAGCCACATCGAAGCAATGGGCAAGAATGCACCACCGAGGCTTCGACTTCCTTCGAAGGCGTAGGAAGTTTGACACGTCCCCAACGCCCCTCACCAACTTCTACAGGCGCGCCGCAGAAAGCATTTTATTGGGACGCATCACCGCGCGGTTTGGGAACAGCTCCACCCAATGGCAGAGTTGTAAACTAACCTTCCATCCTTCGACTCCATCCACACTTGACGCTGCCTCGGCAAGGCCACCGGCATAATCAAGGACCAGGCTCACCTCATTTACACCTTCCCCCCCCCTCTTCTCCCGTCAGGCAAGAGGTACAGAAGCATGAAAACACCCACCTCCAGATTCATGGACATTTTCTTTCCAACTGAACCATCCTCTCACCAGCGAGAGACCAGTTCTGACCCCCCCATCTACCTCATTGGAGACCATCGAAATATCTTTGATCGGACTTTATTGGACTTTGTTACTAGGTTAATTCCCCGAATGGCGGGACTGTCGTATGTTGAAAGACTGGAGCGACTAGGCTTGTATACACTGGAATTTAGAAGGATGAGAGGAGATCTTATCGAAACGTATAAGATTATTAAGGGGTTGGACACGTTTGAGGCAGGAAACATGTTCCCAATGTCGGGGGAGTCCAGAACAAGAGGCCACACAGTTTAAGAATAAGGGGTAGGCCATTTAGAACGGAGATGAGGAAAAACTTTTTCAGTCAGAATTGTGAATCTGTGGAATTATCTGCCTCAGAAGGCAGTGGAGGCCAATTCTCTGAATGCATTCAAGAGAGAGCTAGATAGAGCTCTTAAGGATAGCGGAGTCAGGGGGTACGGGGAGAAGGCAGGAACGGGGTACTGATTGAGAATGATCAGCCATCATCACATTGAATGGCGGTGCTGGCTCGAAGGGCCGAATGGCCTCCTCCTGCACCTATTGTCTATTGTTTCTACCCTTGTAAACGTTGTACCCTTTATTCTGTATCTGTACACTGTGGACGGCTTGATTGTAATCATGTAGTCTTTGCACTGACTGGAATGCAGGCAGAAACAAGCTTTTAGATTTAGATTTAGATTTGGAGATACAGCGCGGAAACAGGCCCTTCGGCCCACCGGGTCCGCGCCGCCCAGCGATCCCCGCACACTAACACTATCCTACACCCACTGGGGACAATTTTTACATTTGCCCAGCCAATTAACCTACAAACCCGCACGTCTTTGGAGTGTGGGAGGAAACCGAAGATCTCGGAGAAAACCCACGCAGGTCACGGGGAGAACGTACAAACTCCGCACAGACGGCGCCCGTAGTCGTGATCGAACCTGAGTCTCCGGCGCTGCATTCGCTGTAAGGCGGCAACTCTACCGCTGCGCCACCGTGTACCTCGGTACACGTGACAATAATAAACCAAATTAAAACTTAGCTGATCCTTAACATTGGTACAATGACTCGCCTTGAAATGAATCACAAACTAGAAACTGATTTGGGTATGGAAAACATACTTACTCTCAGCACATTCTCTGGGTTCCTCCCAGCCCACCCGTGAACCCATCATCTCCGAATTGGAAACGTCCATTCCGTCAACCTGTAGCTCTTCACTCCTCAACTCTTTTGACCGAGGCCCGGCCGAACACATCGCCCCACTGAGATGCGCCAATGGAACGGCGTTCTCTTCAGGCTGAAGACACCTGGCTGCCGAGACATCAACTTGCCCCGATGCACAGTCCGTCTGTGGAACGCTGCAGGATTCCCCCTTCCTCAGCTCGCTTGTCACCGAGGGCAGTAGCTCCTCGTGGGTTTCCGAGCCAGTGGGGAGAGTGGAGGGGATGGCACCTTTACCGATGTCGGCAGTCTGTTCCTCCCGCAAGTCCTGCACCTCAAAGGCGCCACTTTGATCTTGACTTTCTGGTCGAACTTTCGACTCGGAATCAGCTGCAGCCGTGACGACGTCCAAAATGGCCGCCCGGGTCCCAGCCGGCGGGGAAGACTCTTCGAACGTCAACGAGGGGTTTCCTCCGACTTCGCGGGTAGGCAGAGCTTTGCGACAGTTGACCGCAATGCTCACTTGCTCTCCCACGCATTCTGCTGGCTCCAGTGCCACAAAGTCTTCGGTGATCATTGTATCGGCAGCTGTTTTCCCATCGTGGGCGAGATTCTCCTTGGGCCCGAGGTCAATTGCCCGATTTTTAAATTCACAATTATCCAGCTCGTCCAATGGCAAATCGAGTGAGCCTCTCGCAGCGTCCACATGTTCTGCGCCAGAAGCCTCTGGCCTTCGGTATCCAGATCCCAGTTGGGACATACCAGGATTCTCCATGCTTACTGGATTCTGGTCTTGTTGCAGTTGCGACCTCAAAGACAGACTGGGCTTATTCGCAGACATGGCCAACCCAGGAACGTTCGACCTCCCAGCTTCGGTCGGGCGGATTGGCAACCTAGCATCACCTCCAGAGATTGGCGACCCAGGTGAGTTTGTACCTCCGACTTCAGGTTCGAACACTGCTGATTTCCGAGGGGTTTTCTTTTCGTCTTCGGGATCGGTCTCGTCTGATGCGGGAACGATCAATTTAACATCTTCGGGCCCAGAGATGGCCCTCTCCGAATGAAATGACCCTCCATCTTCAGGTTCGGGGAACGCCGACCTGGGACAGTTCGATTCTGCAGATTCAAGCCTCGGGACAATACACCCTTCATCTTCAGGCCTGGAGACTGTCAATCCGTGCTGAGATTTCCCTTCAGTTTCAGTCTGGGAGATCATCGACTCAGGAAGGTTTGACCGCCCAGCTCCTGACCCACAAGTGCAGTTTAAATCTTCTCTGTCGGCTGCAAAGATCACTGACCCCGGCAGGTCCTTCCCTCCACCTCTCGGCTTGCTTTCGGGGTGGGTTTTCCTCGCGTTTTCAGGCTCAGAGGCTGCCGACTCAAGAAGGCCCGACTCTTGGGCTCCAAGCTCCGAGACGGCCTGGTCAGGAACAACTGTCCCTCCAGGTTCAGGCACAGAGACCACGGATTCAGGCACGTTTGCTGGCACTGCCTCAAGGACGAGTGGCCCAAGATGGTTTGGGCCGTCTGCTTTGCTCTTGGACACGCACGGCTCGGGAATGTTTGCCTTTGCCTCTTCCTGCACAGTCACAGTTACCCATTTGCCTGGAGATTGCATTTCACAAAGCCCTTCGCTTCCAGAGGGTCTGGAATCCTCGGGCTCGATGGGCGGCACCGGGATGATGCCGATCGTTCCAGCTTCTCCAGCGTCCTGTGCGCATTCGCCCAAGCCTTCCCGGTTTCCTGTTGTCTGGCCTGACCCGTGGCTCTCCCCATTATTAACACTGCCACGCGAAGTTGGCTTCTCCTCCCCATTCCTTGGCTTCTTTACAAGAACATCAGTAATCTCACCATGTCTGGGGCCCGGGGGCAGATTTCCAGAACCTTCCACAGATGTTCCGCCCTCGTGGCCTGCAGGTGCAGGAAGCGTCTCAGCACAGCGCTCGCTCTCCATTGCCTCCGCCTTCTCTTCCTGTTTTCCAGGCTCTTGCTTTGCATGCAGATGTCTGGAAGCCGCAGATTTCCAACCCTTCGTCCGCCCGACACAGTCTTGACGTCGAACGATCTTTGGGACTGGGTTCTGCCGAAGCGACTCTCTGAAAACCTTGACTTTAAACCACTTGGGACGAAGAAAAGCACCTCGACGTGCATTCAGACTCCCGGCGATGGCTCGTTGTCGCGACGCATGCTTGCCCAATCTTTCTGGCCGAACCTCTGCTCAGCCTTCAGGCTACGGCAACCGATTACGCGCCCCAGCGACCCAGCCGCACCCAGTTCCTGCGCCAATCAGCTCCGCGGCAAACCTTGCGACACTAAGACTCAGTTGATCCTGCGTTGCATGCAACGCTGCCACCTGTCACTTCTCATCAGGGCAGTCGGCATTTGCTCCAACAAAAGGATTTTTTAATTATTATTTTTTTTGCATTTCCTTTTAATAGAGAGCGGGAAAAGCAGGCCATTTTAAAACGGACTTTTAAGTCCGAGCCAAATGGGGTTACGAAGCGGCAATCAAAAATGTACACTTTTACTTCGTTCTTTACCTCTTCAACCCTGCCAGGATGGGGCAGAACGTGGACATTGTATGTCCCCTAATCCCATTCCGCCTGCTCTATTGAGCACTGCGTACTCCTGTTATGCTGCTGCAACAAAGAATTTCATTGTTCCCCGCTTTGGGACGTAGATGACCAAAAAAAACTCTTGACCTCCCTAGCCCAATATACACCGATCAGCCAAAACATTACGACCACTGACAGCAGAAGTGAATAACATTGGTCATCTTATCATATATATACAGCCGGAAACAGGCCTTTTCGGCCCACCAAGTCCGTGCCGCCCAGCGATCCCCATACATTAACACTATCCTACACCCACTAGGGACAATTTTTACATTTACCCAGCCAATTAACCTACATACCTGTACGTCTTGTTACAATGGCACCTGTCAAGGGGTGGGATATATTAGGCAGCAAGTGAACGGTCAGTTCTTGAAGTTGGATGCAGGAGAAATGGGCAGGAGTAAAGACCTGAGCGACTTTGACAAGGGCCAAATTGTTATGGCCAGACGACTGGGTCAGAGCATCTCTGAAACGGCAAGGCTTGTGGGGTGCTCCCGGTCAGCAGTGGTGAGTACCGACCGGCCGACAGTGGTCCGTGGAGGGACAAACCACAAACCGGCGACAGGCAGGGTGTTGGGCGCCCAAGGCTCGTCGATGCGCGAGGGCAACGAAGGCTATCCCGTCTGGTCCGAACCGACAGAAGGTCGACTGTGCCACAAGTCACGGAAAAATGTTAATGGTGGTCACGGGAGGAATGTGTCACAATACACAGTGCATCGCACCCTGCTGCGTATGGGGCTGCACACGGAGGACCAGCAGCATATTAGGCGGGCGGCCATCTTGTTTTGGCTCATCAGGTCATAATGTTTTGGCTGATCGGTGTAAACACGAATAAGAGGTGTAGGACCACATGGTCACCGAACAGTCTACACCATACATTATCAAAGCTGATTCTTTGCCTCAAAGCAATTGCACCCTGTTCAATTACTCCTTAGAATACTACATTTGTGGCAGCTATTTTGGCGCAAAGGAAGCTATTTGGCCCATTGAATCTATGCTGGCTCCTGGTAGTCTCATCAATGCCATTCCTTCGCTCTCTCCCCCTTCAGGTACCCTCCCAATGAAGGAAGGACGGTCAAGCAAGGAAAGAAAGGGGTAACAAAGCCTGGAGGGTGGGGCGGAGGTAGGGTTGCCAACTGTTCCATATTAGCCGGGACATCCCGTATTTTGAGCTGAATTGGTTTGGCTCGTACAGGAACGCCCTTGTCCCATATTAGGCCCGGGAGGCACCGTAGGCCCGGACGCTGTAGGCCTGGACACTAGGCCCGGGGGCTGATGTCGCTCGTACACTGTAGGCCCGGGGGCCACAGTAGGCCCGGACACTGTAGGCTAATGGAGTGTGTTCGGGGAGCGGGGCAGAGTGCGTTCGCCTAACGGGGGTTGCTTAGCAACACGCCCGGGCGGCCGCCATTGGTGGAGCGGGAGCACGTGGCCGCTGGGTGGGTGACGTCACCTTTTGTCCCTTATTTGGGAGTTAGAAAGTTGGCAACCCTAGGCAGAGGGCAAATGGGATGACAGATCTTGGCTTGAACACAAGAACAGGGACAGGAGCATGTCAAGACAGTGGGCCAAATGAATGGGCTTCAGAACCAGGTTCAGAAAGATTGGCAGGTACTTCAACTCAAGTAGGAAAGTTACATATCTACATAGTAAAACTCTCGTTTGTTCCGGAACACGACAGCGCGACAATTTTAAGCCCACCTTACTCACCGTCGTCCCTTTGGTGCTAATGGAAGAAGCTTCATTGAAATCGGTGTTATATTTTTAAAGTTATTCACATTTTAAAGTTTAAATCTATCTCCAAGGGAGGGAGGGAGGGAAGACACAAAATGCTGGCCCAACTCAGCGGGTCAGGCAGCATCTCTGGAGAGAAGGAATGGGTGACGTTTCGGGTCGAGACCCTTCTTCAGACTGATGTCAGGGGGGCGGGACAAAGGAGGGATATAGGTGGAGACAGGAAGATAGAGGGAGATCTGGGAAGGGGGAGGGGAAGAGAGGGACAGAGGAACTATCTAAAGTTGGAGAAGTCAATGTTCATACCACTGGAGAGAAGGAATGGGTGACGTTTCGGGTCGAGACCCTTCTTCAGAAAATAGGTGCAGGAGTAGACGGGGAATGTGGCTTGGGAGAGAACGGCAAGCAGACTGAAAATGTTCAGCGAGTTACAATTGTGATTCGAAAACCTCCAGTCCTTACCCGATTTAAGATCCTTACTCCTGAGATTCCAGGTTTTGATTAGAGGTGTTCCTTTACTAACAGCATCCTGAGACTTGTTGGGGGAGGCCGTGCCCCCAGTCTCCTTTGGGGAAGCCACCGCCCCAGTCTTCCTGAGGGAGGCGTCTGGCAGCATCTAAAATAGAAATCACACTTCGTTGGAAGTTATTTTTAATTGCAGCTACTTTTTCCAATTTAAAGGGCGTGCAGCGTAGGTTTACTAGGTTAATTCCCGGAATGGCGGGACTGTTGTATGTTGAAAGACTGGAGCGGCTAGGCTTGTATACACTGGAATTTAGAAGGATGAGAGGGGATCTTATCGAAACGTATAAGATTATTAAGGGGTTGGACACGTTAGAGGCAGGAAACATGTTCCCAATGTTGTGGGAGTCCAGAACCAGGGGCCACACAGTTTAAGAATAAGGGGTCGGCCATTTAGAACGGAGATGAGGAAAAACTTTTTCAGTCAGATAGTTGTGAATCTGTGGAATTCTCTGCCTCAGAAGGCAGTGGAGGCCAATTCTCTGAATGCATTCAAGAGAGAGATAGATAGAGCTCTTAAGGGTAGCGGAGTCAGGGGGTACGGGGAGAAGGCAGGAACGGGGTACTGATTGAGAATGATCAGCCATCATCACATTGAATGGCGGTGCTGGCTCGAAGGGCCGAATGGCCTCCTCCTGCACCTATTGTCCATTGTCCATAAAGTACTGCACCAAACCTCCAACTCACAGGTTCCTAATCCATGGCGGTTGACAGAACAGAAAGGGGGGGAAAAAAAAACATAAACTCTGTTGCTGCCTTACAGCGCCAGAGACCCGGGTTCCATCCTGACTTCGGGTGCTGTTTGTTTGAAGTAGGCAGAGGTTTGTAGGTTAATTGGCTTCGGTAAAAATTGGAAATTGTGCCCAGTGTTAGTGTACGGGATGATTGATGGTCAGTGCGGACTCGGTGGGCTGAAGGGCCTGATTCCATGCTGTATCTGCAAAGTCTAATTGAACCTATTTGTCCAATTTAACTACAGCATCAAACCCTCAAACCTCAGGTTCCTAATCCTTGGTGATGGACACAACAGAGGGTGGGGGGGAATCACCAACTACTCTTTAGAAAGCAGTAAGCCTTTGCTTGATCACTGTATTAATTGGGCGACACGGTGGCGCAGCGGTAGAGTTGCCGCCTTACAGCGAATGCGGCGCCGGAGACTCAGGTTCGATCCTGACTACGGGCGCCGTCTGTACGGAGTTTGTACGTTCTCCCCGTGACCTGCGTGGGTTTCCTCCGAGATCTTCGGTTTCCTCCCACACTCCAAAGACGTACAGGTTTGTAGGTTAATTGACTGGGTAAATGTTTATTAAAAAATTGTCCCTAGTGTGTGTAGGATAGTGTTAGTATGCGGGGATCGCTGGGCGGCGCGGACCCGGTGGGCCGAAGGGCCTGTTTCCGCACTGTATCTCTAAATCTAAAAGAAAAAATCTGAAAAAAACATATCGGTGACCACACCATTTATTTTAACTACTTACTACCTGGTGGAAGAGTTGGATGGGAGGTCAGTAAACTAGCCTGAGGAACACCATAGTTATAAAGAAAGTCCTGGGAGGTGGGGAAGAGGGCAATTTGGGGATTGGGCTAAATCTGGGGAGTGGATGGAAAGAGTCATCGCAATGCATATTAGTCACAAAAGTTATGAACAATTGTTCTAGACAATAGGTGCAGGAGGAGGCCATTCGGCCCTTCGAGCCTGTACGCACCGCCATTCAATGTGATCATGGCTGATCATTCTCAATCGGTGGGCCGAAGGGCCTGTTTCCGCACTGTATCTCTAAATCGAAATCTAAATCTAACAGCTTTTCAAACATTGCAATAGTACAATAGGTGCAGGAGGAGGCCATTCGGCCCTTCGAGCCAATGTGATCATGGCTGATCATTCCCAATCAGTACCCCGTTCCTGCCTTCTCCCCATACCCCCTGACTCCGCTATCCTTAAGAGCTCTATCTAGCTCTCTCTTGAATGCATTCAGAGAATTGGCCTCCACTGCCTTGGCCTCCACTGCCTTCTGCCTCATCTCAGTTCTAAATATCATATATCATATCATATCATATATATACAGCCGGAAACAGGCCTTTTCGGCCCACCAAGTCCGTGCCGCCCAGCGATCCCCGTACATTAACACTATCCTACACCCACTAGGGACAATTTTTACATTTACATTTACAATTTACAATTTTTACATTTACATTTACATTTACCCAGCCAATTTTTACATTTACCCCTTATTCTTAAACTGTGGCCCCTTGGTTCTGGACTCCCCCAACATTGGGAAGATGTTTCCTGCCTCTAACGTGTCCAGCCCCTTAATAATCTTATATGTTTTGATAAGATCCCCTCTCATCCCGAGAAACCCATCGGAGACTGAAAGTCGAAATGCATTGAATACACCTGCTTCTGGCGAGAAAGGAGCTTCCTGGAAGGGAAACAAAGGAGAAGAATTTAGAGAAGGGGAGCTATTTGGTATCGACTCTTGCATATTTTGCTTGCTGGGTTACCAGATTTTGTTAAATCAACCAAATCTCAAGCTGCAGAGGAGAAAATGGTCATCGGACTAATCGCACTTCCAGTGTTATCGTCACAGGCCAGCCGGACGTAGATTCGCCCCGGACAAGAAATACAAGTAGTCCAACAGACAAACAAGTAAACCACAGATTTGGGGGTAATATTATCGGTCTCACTTTTGTTTCTGAGGCATCGGCCCTCAATTGCTCCTCCGCTCCAATGACGATTTTCCAAATCACAGTCTGGATTGCCCTATCCGAGAAGCTGGCCTTGGAGTCTGTGCCTGGAGCAGCACCTTTGGAGACAGAGGTGAACGTTTCAGTGAAAACATTTGCACTGAGCGGGCAAGTGCGAACCGGCAACTGACTTAAGATCACAATCCTTAAGATCATTATATGGACCAACCACCCATTTTCCAACAACTAATGGCCCGGCACCTCCTTTAATCCAGACAAACGTACGAGGGCATTGCGTGTGGCACATGCTCTTTTGGGACATGTGCCTCTGTCCTGAAAGAGTTCATGGTACACTTCTTTGTTCATTGTTAAATCTTTATCTAGAGCTTTGGAGACACGAAACTGGTCTAATTAGTGGGTCAGAGGTGTATTGCTGGATTATTATTACTGTTTAATTTATTATTATTAATAGAACAATTGTTTTAGTTGAATTAGACAATAGACAATAGGTGCAGGAGTAGGCCATTCGGCCCTTCGAGCCAGCACCGCCATTCAATGTGATCATAGAAACATAGAAAATAGGTGCAGGAGTAGGCCATTCGAGCCTGTACGCACCGCCATTCAATATGATCATGGCTGATCATCCAGCTCAGTAACCTGTACCTGCCTTCTCTCCATACCCCCTGATCCCTTTAGCCACAAGGGCCACATCTAACTCCCAGACTGATCACAGTCTGAAGAAGGGTCTCGACCCGAAACGTCACCCATTCCTTCTCTCCTGAGATGCTGCCTGGCCTGCTGAGTTACTCCAGCATTTTGTGAATAAATACCTTCGATTTGTACCAGCATCTGCAGTTATTTTCTTACAATGTGATCATGGCTGATCATTCACAATCAGTACCCTGTTCCTGCCTTCTCCCCATACCCCCCAACTCCGCTATCCTTAAGAGCTCTATCCAGCTCTCTCTTGAATGCATTCAGAGAATTGGCCTCCACTGCCCTCTGAGGCAGAGAATTCCACAGATTCACAACTCTCTGACTGAAAAAGTTTTTCCTCATCTCCGTTCTAAATGGCCTACCCCTTATTCTTAAACTGTGGCCCCTGGTTCTGGACTCCCCCAACATTGGGAACATGTTTCCTGCCTCTAACGTGTCCAACCCCTTAATAATCTTATAAGTTTCGATAAGATCCCCTCTCATCCTTCTAAATTCCAGTGAGTACAAGCCTAGTCGCTCCAGTCTTTCAACATATGACAGTCCCGCCATTCCGGGAATTAACCTAATAAGATCATTGATCTTATTCAGAAGGCAGTGGAGGCCAATTCTCTGAATGCATTCAAGAGAGAGCTAGATAGAGCTCTTAAGGATAGCGGAGTCAGGGGGTATGGGGAGAAGGCAGGAACGGGGCACTGATTGAGAATGATCAGCCATGATCACATTGAATGGTGGTGCTGGCTCGAAGGGCCGAATGGCCTCCTCCTGAACCTATTGTCTATTGTCTATTAGCAGTTCGGTGTCTTTAATGTAGCCAATTCACTAGCCCGTCACTGAATTTGTGAATGGAAAGTTGTATGGGTTTGTGAATGGACGAAACTGCACTTTACCAGAATTCTACGAGATTTGCTTTACCCGAGTTACCTTCTTCACTGGCCAGCTCCCTGTTGCACGCGGCGTTCACGGACACAGGCACAGGGCTACTGACAGCGACACGCGGTGATTGCCTTGAAACTTCACCCTGAAACGGAACATACTGCGCAGTTACTTCAACATAATGGAACACTTTTCCCAATCACAAAGGTAATGGTGCGGATTTTGCAGAGAAATTAACGCAGTTCAACGCACAACTGGCAACACTTTCCCCAACGAAGGGGCAGCCGGTCTAGAATTTCTATGCATATCTACAAATGTCGAAATCCTAAATTTGCTGATCACTTTCCTTCCCCGACATTCACTGGCCACTGCATGGGTACAGCAGACAATTAAAAAGAAAACATTATCATTTAAACACGTGAAAATAAAGTACCAGAGAAAAGCTATCGGAACACAGCTACCAGCCTTGGATGGCATCTACAACACACGATGCCTCAGAAAAGCCACCAGCATCCACAAAGACTCCTCACACCCCTGCAACAGTCTGTTCGAACTCCTTCCATCGGGCAGACGCTACAAGGCCTTCTACGCTCGCACCTCCAGACTCAGGAACAGCTTCATCCCCCAGGGCCATAGCTGCTATGAACTGCTGAGACCCTTCTTCAGACTGATGTCAGGGGTCCTGCTGAGCCTGATGGTCACATCGCACAGCGAACCGGCACAGACATACTTGAACTGTTTTAAACAGTTTCTAATTTGTTTCACTGGGTTGTATAAATTTATACTGATTAGCTAATTAATTTTTTTGCATCGTATGGGAGGCGCATTCCCAATCTCGTTGTACCCCTGTACAATGACAATAAAGATATATTGTATTGTATTGTATTGTATTGTAAAGAGGCTGCAGACTTTTGGCTGATGAGTAGAGCTACTGCTGATGGGAAGAAGCTGTTGTTATGTCTGGCTATGGCGGCTTTGATAGTCCGGAATCGCCTCAAGTGCTTCAAAGAATTCAGGGCCATGGTGAGAGGGGTCAGAGATGATCTTACCCGATCACTTCCTGGCCCTTGCAGTGCATAGAGTGAAAGTAATCTGAAGTCAAGGTTGGATCAACCATGGTCTTATTGACTCGAGGAGCTATTTTTTTAGATTTAGAGATACAGCGCGGAAACAGGCCCTTCGGCCCACCGAGTCCGCACCGCCCAGCGATCCCCGCACATTAACTATCCTACACCCACTCGGGACAATTTTTACATTTTACCCAGTCAATTAACCTGCAAACCTGCACGTCTTTGGAGCGTGGGGGGAAACCGAAGATCTCGAAGAAAACCCACGCAGGTCACGGGGAGAACGTACAAACTCCGTACAGACGGCGCCCGTAGTCAGGATCGAACCCGAGTCTCCGGCGCTGCATTCGCTGTAAGGCAGCAACTCTACCGCTGCGCCACCGTGCCGGTTCGCTGTGCGATGTGACCATCCGGCTCAGCAGGACCGGTTCAGAGCAGCTATGGCCCCGGGGATGAAGCTGTCCCTGAGTCTGGAGGTGCGGGCGTAGAAGGCCTTGACAATTTTGCACGTTCCCGACCGGTTCACGTTACCTCATCCATCACCATTTCCAGTTTTTCTTCATTAACTTTGTTTGTCTCGGCCTCCTCTTTGCACTTTGGACTTGGTTTCTCATTCTGTTTAACCGCCACGGGCTCACAACTCTCATCCACGTGCACCTCTTCAAAATAAACAAGAACACAGTCACACAGTAGTCACCCAGTCAAACAAGAAGAAAGTCCAAACACACAAAGCTACCTCAGCTAATGCAGAAATAAAAATATAAACATCAGTATTGATGCGGATTTTCTTTGTTCATAAATCAAATGGCATCCGATTCCTAACAAGCAATATATTCTGTCTAAATAAGTATAAATAAAAACAAAGAAATCCTCCTCAATTGATCGGGAAATCATGTCAAAGGAAACTGGAAATAATATACTAATACCATTTCAATAATGAAATTATAGGCCTGGATGAAAGGCCTGGATAGAGTGGATGTGGAGAGGACGATTCCACTGGTGGGAGAGTCTAGGACCAGAGGTCACAGCCTCAGAATTAAAGGACAATAGACAATAGGTGCAGGAGGAGGCCATTCGGCCCTTCGAGCCAGCACCGCCATTCAATGTGATCATGGCTGATCATTCTCAATCAGTACCCCGTTCCTGCCTTCTCCCCATACCCCCTGACTCCGCTATCCTTAAGAGCTCTATCTAGTTCTCTCTTGAATGCATTCAGAGAATTGGCCTCCACTGCCTTCTGAGGCAGAGAATTCCACAGATTCACAACTCTCTGACTGAATAAGTTTTTCCTCATCTCAGTTCTAAATGGCCGACCCCTTATTCTTAAACTGTGGCCCCTTGTTCTGGACTCCCCCAACATTGGGAACATGTTTCCTGCCTCCAACGTGTCCAACCCCTTAATAATCTTATACGTTTCGATAAGATCTCCTCTCATCCTTCTAAATTCGTTCCTTTAGGAAGATGAGGAGGAATTTTTTTAGTCAGAGGGTGGTGAATCTGTGGAATTCTTTGGCACAGAAGGCTGTGGAGGCCATTCTAAGGCAGAGATAGATAGATTCCTGATTAGCACAGGTGTCGGGGGTTATGGGAGGTAGGCAGGAGAATGGGGTTAGGAGGAAGAGATAAATCAGCCATGATTGAAAGGCAGAGTAGACTTGAGGGGCCGAATGGCCTAATAGTCCTATCACTTATGACCTTGTATGGTTATTATAGCTGCTGTGATTAAAACCCCTGTTACTCAACTCTTAATTTACATCGAGCGCTGAACATGGACATAAAATGCTGGAGTAACTCAGCGAGTCAGGCAGCATCTCTGGAGAGAAGGAACAGTTGACATTTCAGGTTGAGACTCTTCTTCAGAAGTGCTGAGAAGACATTCACCCACTGTCAACAACTCATATCATTCCAGCAAAACTTTGACTTTAAAATTCTTGTCTTGGTTTTCAAACCCTCAGTCACTTTGCTCTCTTCCCATCTCTGCAATCTCTATCCAGCAATAGAAGTCTGCAAGACCTTTGCTTATCCTTCGTATAAGACAATAACTGCAGATGCTGGTACAAATCGAAGGTATTTATTCAGAAAATGCTGGAGTAACTCAGCGGGTCAGGCAGCATCTCAGGAGAGAAGGAAAGGGTGACGTTTCGGGTCGAGACCCTTCTTCAGACTGATGTCAGGGGGGGCGGGACAAAGGAAGGATATAGGTGGAGACAGGAAGATAGAGGGAAATCTGGGAAGGAGGAGGGAAGGGAGGGACAGAGGAACTATCTAAAGTTGGAGAAGTCGATGTTCATACCACTGGGCTGCAAGCTGCCCAGGCGAAATACGAGGTGCTGTTCCTCCAATTTCCGGTGGGCCTCACTATGGCACTGGAGGAGGCCCATGACAGAAAGGTCAGACTGGGAGTGGGAGGGGGAGTTGAAGTGCTCAGCCACCAGGAGATCACTTTGGTCAATGCGGACTGAGCGCAGGCGTTCAGCGAAGCGATCGCCAAGCCTGCGTTTGGTGTCGCCGATGTAAAGAAGTTGACATCTAGAGCAGCGGATGCAATAGATGAGGTTGGAGGAGGTGCAGGTGAACCTCTGTCTCACCTGGAAAGACTGTTTGGGTCCTTGGATGGAGTTGAGGGGGGAGTTGATTATCCTCCGTTCCACCACTGCCACGCATGCCTTCAACTGTCTTGGTCCCAGTCCAGAATCACCTCTTTAAATCTGCCCCCTACTTTCCCCGCATTAAAGGTGCTTCTTATAACTAAACCCTTGCCTTGCCCACGAGGATCATGTGCCCTCGTATCACAACTGGCTCAGACAACAGTCACAAAATGGGATGGCAGGACTTTCATATGAAGAAAGACTGGATAGACTCGGCTTGTACTCGCTGGAATTTAGAAGATTGAGGGGGGATCTTATAGAAACGTACAAAATTCTTAAGGGGTTGGACAGGCTAGATGCGGGAAGATTGTTCCCGATGTTGGGGAAGTCCAGAACAAGGGGTCACAGTTTAAGGATAAGGTGGAAGTCTTTTAGGACCGAGATGAGAAAGTTTTTTTTCACACAGAGAGTGGTGAATCTGTGGAATTCTCTGCCACAGAAGGTAGTTGAGGCCAGTTCATTGGCTATATTTAAGAGGGAGTTAGATGTGGCCCTTGTGGCTAAAGGGCTCAGGGGGTATGGAGAGAAGGCAGGTACGGGATACTGAGTTGGATGATCAGCCATGATCATATTGAATGGCGGTGCGTACAGACTCGAAAGGCCGAATGGCCTACTCCTGCACCTATTTTCTATGTTTCTAAAATATAGACACAAAAAGCTGGAGTAACTCAGCGGGTCACACAGCATCTCTGGAGAGAAGGAATTGGTGACGTTTTGGTGACCCTTCTTCAGACTGAGAAACAGGGAGCAGGGAAAAGGGAGGCATAGACGGTGATATAAGGAGACATAGAACAAATTAGTGAAAGATATGCCGCAAACAACAATTGATGATCAAGGCAAGTTGGAGCCCACAATGGTCCGTTGTTGGCGGCGGCAAGGTGGTAACGAGTTATACAGATAATGAAACACAACAGGACAACAGTGAAACTAGTACGACAACTAGGGTGGGGGAAGGACAGAGAGAGAGAGAGAGGGGATGCAAGGGTTACCTGTAGTTAGAGAAATCAATAGTGTTATCGCTGGGTTGTAAGCTGCCCAAACAAAATATGATTGTAAGAAAATAACTGCAGATGCTGGTACAAATCGAAGGTATTTATTTCACAAAATGCTGGAGTAACTCAGCAGGTCAGGCAGCATCTCAGGAGAGAAGGAATGGGTGACGTTTCGGGTCGAGACCCTTCTTCAGACTGATGTCAGGGGGACGGGACAAAGGAAGGATATAGGTGGAGACAGGAAGATAGAGGGAGATCTGGGAAGGGGGAGGGGAAGAGAGGGACAGAGGAACTATCTAAAGTTGGAGAAGTCAATGTTCATACCGCTGGGCTCCAAGCTGCCCAGGCGAAATACGAGGTGCTGTTCCTCCAATTTCCGGTGGGCCTCACTATGGCACTGGAGGAGGCCCATGACAGAAAGGTCAGACTGGGAATGGGAGGGGGAGTTGAAGTGCTCAGTCACCAGGAGATCAGGTCGGACTGAGCGCAGGTGTTGAGCGAAGCGATCGCCGAGGCTGTGTTTGGTTTTGCCGATGTAAATAAGTTGACATCTGGAGCAGCGGATGCAATAGATGAGGTTGGAGGAGGTGCAGGTGAAACTCTGTCTCACCTGTTTGGGTCCTTGGATGGAGTTGAGGGGGGAGGTAAAGGGACAGGTGTTGCATCTCGTGCGGTTGCAGGAGAAAGTGCCCGGGGATGGGGTGGTTTGGGTAGGAAGGGACGAGTGGACCAGGGAGTTACGGAGGGAACGGTCTCTGCGGAACGCAGAGAGGGGAGGGGATGGGAAGATGTGGCCAGTGGTGGGGTCCCGTTGGAGGTGACGGAAATGTTGGCGGATGATTTGTTGGATACGCTGGCTGGTGGGGTGGAAGGTGAGATCCTGTCCTTGTTGCGAGTGGGGGGAGGGGGAGGAAGAGCGGAGCTGCGGGATATAGAAGAGGCCCTAGTGAGAGCCTCATCTATAATGGAAGAGGGGAAGCCCCGTTTCCTGAAGAACGAGGACATCTCTGACGCCCTAGTGTGAAACACCTCATCCCGGGCACAGATGCGGCGTAGACGGAGGAATTGGGAGTAGGGGATAGACTCTTTGCAGGAGACAGGGTGGGAAGAGAAGTGTAGTCCAGATAGCTGTGTGAGTCAGTGGGTTATATGATTATACAATATGATTGTGATCATTATAGGTTCTCCAACGCCAGTGCTGTTGGAATACTTTATAAAGAGTGATGCACAATGTAAGCCACTGTGAATGACTGGAAATACAAGTCATGTGAACCTTTCATTCAAATCACCACATTCATTAACTAGCAAGTCTCCCATTACGCTAATGGGGGTCAGATGAATTTGGATGTTTTACGCCTCGCATAATGCTACTGCTGAGGTGCCGCTGAACCACACAACAATGTGCATTTATAAAGCTGCTTTATTGCTGCAAATTGCCCAAATCCTACAATAATGCAGCTTACAGGTCAGCCATCAAAACGTTTGGGCTCAACAGATAAACCAAAGGCTGTCGTTTGATTGTTTTTTCAGTTTTAGGTTTTTTGTTTTAAATATACAGCGTGGAAACAGGCCCTTCGGCCCATCGAGTCCGCGCCAACCTGCGATCTCCGTACACTAGCACCGTCCCACACACTGGGAAGAAATATAAAATTCTTTACCGAAGCCAATTAACTTGCAAACCTGGACGTCTTTGGAGTGTGTGGGGAAACCTGAGCAACCGGAGAAAACCCACACGGTCACGGGGAGAACGTACAAACTCCGTACAGACGGCACCCGCAGTCGGGATCGAACCCGGGTCTCTGGCGCTGTGAGGCAGCAGCTCTACCCGCTGCGCCACCGTGCCGCTTGATCTCCAGAATGGAAATGTAGCCTGTATCATAGAAACATAGAAAATAGGTGCAGGAGGAGGGCATTCGGCCCTTCGAGCCAGCACCGCCATTCATTGTGATCATGGCTGATCGTCCCCAATCAATAACCCGTGCCTGCCTTCCCCCCCATATCCCTGAGAGGTGACATCTAACCTATATCTACTGTATAGGCTTGTATACACTGGAATTTAGAAGGATGAGAGGAGATCTTATCGAAACGTATAAGATTATTAAGGGGTTGGACACGTTAGAGGCAGGAAACATGTTCCCAATGTTGGGGGAGTCCAGAACAAGGGGCCACAGCTTAAGAATAAGGGGTAGGCCATTTAGAACTGAGATGAGGAAAAAAAAATTCAGTCAGAGAGTTGTGAATCTGTGGAATTCTCTGCCTCAGAAGGCAGTGGAGGCCAATTCTCTGAATGCATTCAAGAGAGAGCTAGATAGAGCTAAGGATAGCGGAGTCAGGGGGTATGGGGAGAAGGCAGGAACGGGGTACTGATTGGGAATGATCGGCCATGAGCACATTGAATGGCGGTGCTGGCTCGAAGGGCCGAATGGCCTCCTCCTGCACCTATTGTCTATTCCACTAGCAGCTAGAGCTCCATCTAACTCTCTCTTAAATCCATCCAGTGATTTGGCCTCCACTGCCCCACAGTATCAGAACCACTGTGATTGTAGAGGAAGCTTTGTAAGCTAGGGATCCAAATGAGAAATGCTTTGAAGGCGAGGTGAGGATTTTGATGGAATTGCATAATCAAGCGAGGAAAGACGTTCTAATTGGATTCTCCTACCTGGCTCCGTGCCACTGTGTTCCTGACAATCGGAATCAGTGCTCACCGTTGAGGATGGATTCAGCAGCTCGGCAAGACGCAGTGATTTCCTGAGAACAGGCTTCTGGACATCCTGAAGAGAAAACGAACTGCATCAGGATAGACAATAGACAATAGGTGCAGGAGTCGGCCATTCAGCCCTTCGAGCCAGCATCGCCATTCAATGCGATCATGGCTGATCACTCTCAATCAGTACCCCGTTCCTGCCTTCTCCCCATACCCCTCACTCCGCTATCCTCAAGAGTATCCAGCTCTCTCTTGAAAGCATCCAACGAACTGGCCTCCACTGCAGAGAATTCCACACCTTCACCACTCTCTGACTGAAAAAGTTCTTCCTCATCTCCGTTCTAAATGGCCTACCCCTTATTCTTAAACTGTGGCCCCTTGTTCTGGACTCCCCCAACATTGGGAACATGTTTCCTGCCTCTAATGTGTCCAATCCCCTAATTATCTTATATGTTTCAATAAGATCCCCCCTCATCCTTCTAAATTCCAGTGTATACAAGCCTAATTGCTCCAGCCTTTCAACATACGACAGTCCCGCCATTCCGGGAATCAACCTAGTGAACCTACGCTGCACGCCCTCAATAGCAAGAATATCCTTCCTCAAATTTGGAGACCAAAACTGCACACAGTACTCCAGGTGCGGTCTCACTAGGGCCCTATACAACTGCACACAGTACTCCAGGTGCGGTCTCACCAGGGCCCGGTACAACCGTAGAAGGACTTCTTTGCTCCTATACTCAACTCTTGTTATGAAGGCCAACATTCCATTGCTCCAGCCAATATATTTGCTACGTTGCCGGTATCAACAAGAACGTTACTGATTTTTGCAGAAGCAAGTGAGTGTGGCATAGCTGGACTTCTCCGGGTGCTGCTTTTGCCCCAACACCCAAGGACATGTGAGAAGTTAACTTTCCACAGTAAATTGCCCCTTGATGTAGGTGGAAGGCAAAGAGAATGAAAGGAAAACGGATGAGTGCATGAACAAAAAATGTTGTAGGGAAATGAGGCGGGATGAGACCTGTGGGAGTGAGAGCCAGAATGGAGCAAACGGCTCACTTGTGTAAGTGAAGCTGCTGGGGTGTAATAAATGACGCTGTTAACCCGATAACCTTTTATAGAAACAAAGAACTACAGGTGCTGGTTTATAGTAAAGGTAGACACAGAGTACTGGAGTAACTCAGCTGGTCAGGTAGGGCGGCACGGTGGCACAGCGGTAGAGTTGCTGCCTTACAGCGAATGCAGCGCCGGAGACTCAGGTTCCATCCCGACTACGGCGCCGTCTGTACGGAGTTTGTGCGTTCTCCCCGTGACCTGCCTGGGTTTTCTCCGAGATCTCCGGTTTCCTCCCACACTCCAAAGACGTGCAGGTTTGTAGGTTAATTGACTGGGTAAAATGTAAAACTTGTCCCTAGTGTGTGTGTGTAGGATAGTGTTAGTGCGCGGGGATCGCTGGGCGGCGCGGACTCGGTGGGCCGAAGGGCCTGTTTCCGCGCTGTATCTCTAAATCTAAAAAAACAGCATTTCTGGAGAATAAGGATAGGTGATGCTTTGGGTCAGGACCCTTCTTCAGACTGAAAGTAAGGGGTGGGGGTGAACAGCAGGAGACGAGAAAAAAAAACAGAACCAATCGAGGCCAGCCACAAATTACCTCGGGCAGGGTGTTGCCTTGGTGGGGCCATTGTTAGCTTGGGAAAGTGTCAAGTCAAGTCAAGTTTATTTGTCACACACATATACAAGACGTGCAGTGAAATGAAAGTGGCAACGCCTGCGGATTGTGCTAAACTACAAAACAGAATAGAAAAAATAAAATTAACACAAAAAATAAATTAATACAGTACATTAAATGAGTCCCTGGTGATATGAGAGTTAACAGTCCTGATGGCCTGTGGGAAGATACTCCGTCTCATCCTCTCCGTTTTCACAGCGTGACAGCGGAGGCGTTTGCCTGACCGTAGCAGCTGGAACAGTCCATTGCTGGGGTGGTAGGGGTCCCCCATAATGTTGCTGGCTGGATCTGCACCTCCTGATGTATAGGTCCTGCAGGGGGACGAGTGTAGTTCTCATGGTGCGTTCAGCCGAACGCACTACTCTCTGCAGGGCCTTCCTGTCCTGGGCAGAGCTGTTCCCAAACCAGACTGTGATGTTGCCGGACAGGATGCTCTCTACAGCCCCAGAGTAGAAGCACTGAAGGATCCTCAGAGACACTCTGAATTCCCTCAGCTGTATGAGGTGGTAAAGGCGCTGCTTTGCCTTACCCACCAGTGCGGCAATGTGCGTTGTCCGTGTCAGATCCTCTGTGATGTGGACTCCCAGGTATTTAAAGCTGCTCACCCTATCCACAATAGACCCATTTATCTCCAGTGGCGTGTACGTCCTCGGATGTTGAGCCCTTCTAAAGTCCACAATCAGCTCCTTAGTTTTTGTGACATTCAAGATGAGGCTATTGTCCTGACACCAGAGTGCCAGATCAGCCACCTACTCCCGGTAGGGTAGGCCTTCTCATCGTTGTCGGAGATCCGGCCCACCACCACAGTGTCATCAGCGGTCGGTGTTGCCTTCCGGTCACGAGGGGGCCCCGCGGTGGGGGTCCCTCTACGCAGGGATTCTGCCCCTCTCCATCGGGGACCTGGGGTGGAAGGTATTGCACCGAGGAGTCCGCTGCAACCTGTTCCTCGCGCGGTTCACAGACTCGCCAGCCGCCTGCCACTGCTGCGGGTTGGAAGAGTCTGTGTACCACGTGTACATGGAGTGTGTGAGCTTGCAGCCCCTGTTCCAATATCTAAAGGGGCTGCTCCTTGCTTTTTGGCTGCACTTCTCACCCACCGTCCTCATCTTTGGACACCCTGTGCGTAGGGGAGAGGGTAGGGGGGGGTCCGAAGATGTCCTGGTTGGGTTGCTCCTGGGCCTGGCCAAGCTGGCCATCCGCGACTCACGGCGCCAGGCGGAAGAGGGCTCTGCCCGAGCCGGCTGCCTGCCCCTTTTCCGGGGTTACGTCTGCGCACGGGTGGTGTTGGAGGGGGACTTTGCGCTGTCCACGGGCACACTGGGGGATTCCCGGGACCTCTGGGGCCTGGCGGGGAGAATGTCCAGGACCCAGGCACACAGGGGAGTGTTAAGCCCCAGTTTCAGCAGCTTCTCAGCAGGTCTGGTGGGGACTATTGTATTGAAAGCTGAACTAAAATCACAAGGGACACACAATGTGGAGAGCTGAGGGACTGGGTTTATAGGTTCACTGAAGATAGACACAAAACGCTGGAGTAACTCAGTGGGACAGGCAGCGTCTCTGGGGAGAAGGAATGAGTGACGTTTCGGGTCGAGACCCTTCTCCAGACTGATTGTCAGGGGGAGATGGAGACACAGATACAGAAACATAGAAAATAGGTGCAGGAGTAGGCCATTCGGCCCTTCGAGCCTGTACGCACCGCCATTCAATATGATCATGGCTGATCATCCAACTCAGTATCCCGTACCTGCCTTCTCTCCATACCCCCTGATCCCTTTAGCCACAAGGGCCACATCTAACTCCCTCTTAAATATAGCCAATGAACTGGCCTCAACTACCTTCTGAGAATTGCACAGATTCACCACTCTCTGTGTGAAAAAAAACGTTCTCATCTCGGTCCTAAAAGACTTCCCCCTTATCCTTAAACTGTGACCCCTTGTTCTGGACTTCCCCAATATCAGGAACAATCTTCCTGCATCTAGCCTGTCCAACCCCTTAAGAATTTTGTAAGTTTCTATAAGATTCCCCCCTCAATCTTCTAAATTCCAGCGAGTATAAGCCGAGTCTATCCAGTCTTTCTTCATATGAAAGTCCTGCCATCCCAGGAATCAATCTGGTGAACCTTCTCTGTACTCCCTCTATGGCAAGAATGTCTTTCCTCAGATTAGGAGACCAAAACTGTACGCAATACTCCAGGTGTGGTCTCACCAATGCCCGGTACAACTGCAGCAGAACCTCCCTGTTCCTCCACCTCCAATTTCCATCCTGCCCTTAAATATACCTGGACTATCTCTGACATCTCCCTCCCGTTTCTGGACCTCACCATCTCCATCACAGGAGACAGACTAGTGACGGACATTTACTACAAGCCCACCGACTCGCACAGCTATCTGGACTACACTTCTTCCCACCCGGTCCCCTGCAAAAAGCCTATCCCCTACTCCAATTCCTCCGTCTACTCCGCATCTGCGCCCGGGATGAGGTGTTTCAGACTAGGGCTTCCGAGATGTCCTCGTTTTTCAGAAAACGGGGCTTCCCCTCCTCCATTATAGATGAGGCTCTCACTAGTGCCTTTAAAAATCTGCTCATTATATCAAAATATATACAAAGAGCAACTTTAGATAGTTCCTCTGTCCCTCCCTTCCCCTCCTCCTTCCCAGATCTCCCTCTATCTTCCTGTCTCCACCTATATCCTTCCTTTGTCCCACCCCCGACATCAGTCTGAAGAAGGGTCTCGACCCGAAACGTCACCCATTCCTTCTCTCCCGAGATGCTGCCTGACCTGCTGAGTTACTCCAGCATTTTGTGAATAAATCTCCCTGCTCCTATACTCAAATCCCCTCGCTATGAATGCCAACATACCATTCGCTTTCTTCGCCTGCTGCACCTGCATGCCTACTTTCAATGACTGGTGTACCACGACACCCAGGTCTCGTTGCATCTCCCCTTCTCCTAATCGGCCGATATGGAAGGGTAAGGTGCGAAAACGACAGATCTAAGCAGACGATAATCAAGGAAATATGGAATGGTTCATTGCCAATGACAACGAGGCATACGAGACAGTGAAACTGGTCGGAGAACTAGGGAAGGGAAGGGAAAGAGAGAGAGAGAGAGAGGGAAAGCCAGGGTTGCTTAAAGTGAGAGAAGTCAATGTTCATACCGCTGGGCTGTAAGCTGCCCAGGCGAAATATGAGGTGCTGTTCCTCCAATTTGAGTTGGGCCTCACTCTGACAGAGGAGGAGGCCCAGGACAGAGAGGTCAGTGCGGGAATGGGAAGGGGAATTAAAGTGTTTGGCAACCGAGAGATTGTGTAGGCCTAGGCAGACTGAGCAGAGGTGTTCAGTGAAACGATCGCTGAGCCTGCGCTTGGGGGTCTAGCCGATATCTAGGTCCACACCTGGAACAGCGGATACAATAGACAATAGGTGCAGGAGGAGGCCATTTGGCCCTTCGAGCCAGCACCGCCATTCCATGCGAGCATGGCTGATCATTCTCAATCAGTACCCCGTTCCTGCCTTCTCCCCAGACCCCGCTACCCTTAAGAGCTCTATCTAGCTCTCTCTTGAATGCATCCAGAGAATAGGCCTCCACTGCCTTCTGAGGCAGAGAATTCCACAGATTCACAACTCTCTGACTGAAAAAGTTTTTCCTCATCTCAGTTCTAAATGGCCTTACCCCTTATCCTTAAACTGGCCCCTGGTTCTGGACTCCCCCCAACATTGGGAACATGTTTCCTGCCTCTGACGTGTCCGACCTCTTAATAATCTTATACGTTTCGATAAGATCTCCTCTCATCCTTCTAAATTCCAGTGTGTACAAGCCTATACAGTAGATATAGGTTAGACGTCACCATTACCTTACTGCCGACATCAGGAGGACTGGTCGCAAACCTCTGAAGCAGCGATTTCTTTGGAAGCTGGAATAGTCAAATAGAAATTATTTTGATGATCAACTGGCGACAGAATTTACCCTATCCCAGGCCACATTACCCCACTTGACCACACCAGCACAGCGGCAAAGCTAGTACTGTAAATCTCTGGCAGACAGCTCCTGCGAACCTGGTTCAACTGTGACCTCCGGTGCTGCCGGAGTGGAATTTGCACATTATCCCTGTGACTGTGACTCCTTTTTTCTCCCACTCTCCTTCCCCACAGATGCTCCAGCTTCCTGCCTCGTCTCAACGTTATTCCGTTTGGTAGGTTAATTGGCCACTGTAAATTGCCCCTAGTGTGTAAATAAGAGGTGGAATCTGGGAAAGCTGATGGGGACATTGGGAGAATAAATCAGTATCATCATGAATTATGTCAATCACTAATGATTAATGGCTGTGGGCGTACGGAACGAGCTGCCGGACTTCTTCAGTCTGAAGGAGGGTCTCGACCCGAAACGTCACCCATTCCTTCTCTCCCGAGATGCTGCCTGACCTGCTGAGTTCGTCCAGCATTTTGTGAATAAATCAAGCGGCTGGAGGAGGCAGGTGCAATCGCAACGCTTGAGAGACATTTAGACAGGTACATGAAAAGGACGGGTTTAGAGGGATATGGGCCAAATGCACGCAGGTGGGACTAGTGTAGATGGGACATGTTGGCCGGTGTGGGCAGTTGGGCCAAAGGATCCGTTTCCACGTTGCAAGTCAAGTCAAGTCAATTTTACTTGTATAGCACATTTAAAAACAACCCACGTTGACCAAAGTGCTGTACTAAGAAACGAACTTACAATGGCACACAAACATAACAGCACATACATAAACAGTTCACAGCACCCCCTCAGAGAGCCTCAAACGCTAGGGAGTAGACATAGGTTTTGAGCCTGGACTTAAAGGAGTGGATGGAGGGGGCAGTTCCTGATGGGGAGAGGGATGCTGTTCCACAGTCTAGGAGCTGCAACCGCAAAAGCGCGGTCACCCCTGAGCTTAAGCCTAGACCGCGGGATAGTCAGTAGCCCCAAGTCGGCCGACCTGAGGGACCTGGAGATAGAGTGGTGGGTTAGAAGGTTTTTGATATGGGAGGGGGGGGAAGCCCGTTTAGGGCTTTGTATGTGAAGAGGAGGAGCTTGAAGTTGATTCTGTACCGTACTGGGAGCCAGTGGAGAGAGGCCAGAATCGGGGTGATGTGGTCCCTTTTACGGGCGCCCGTCAGGAGTCTCGCTGCGGCGTTTTGGACCAATTGCGGGCGGGACAGGGATGATTGGCTGATCCCAGTGTACAGGGAGTTGCAGTAGTCTAGGCGGGAGGAGATGAACGCGTAGGTGATTTGTTCAATGCCGTCAAATTGGAGGAATGGTTTGATTTTAGCTATGGTGCGAAGCTGGAAGAAGCTGGCGTTTACCACAGCGTTGACTTGCTCCATGACTCTATCAGGGGGTGCTCGGTGGTTGGCACAGCCTTAGTGGGCCAGGGAACAATTTCTGTGCTGTGTGATTCTACGACACTGACCTCCTATTTCGCTTGGGCAGTTTACACCCCAGCGGTATGAACATTGACTTCTCTAACTTCAGGTAGTCCCTGTTTCCCCTCTCTATCCCCTCCCCAGTTCTCCCACTAGTCCCTGTCTCCGACTACATCCTATTTTTGTCCCGCCCCCTCCCCTAACATCGTTCTGAAGAAGGGTCTCGACCCGAAACGTCACCCGTTCCTTCTCTCCCGAGATGCTGCCTGACCCGCTGAGTTACTCCAGCATTTTGTGTCAACCTACGATACTGAAAGGCCCGTAGGTATTCCTTGGCAGGGAGTGTCAGCAGGTTATTCAGCCATAGACTATTTTGGAGGTCTCGCTGAACCCTTGAGTCGGCAGATTTGACAACAGTGTGGAACCCACCTTCTACCCAACCTCAACAAAGTTCACAGACAACAAGACGTACAGGTATGTAGGTTAATTGGCTGGGTAAAATGTTTATAAAAAATAAAAAAATTGTCCCTAGTGGGTGTAGGATAGCGTTAATGTGCGGGGATCACTGGGCGGCACGGACTTGGAGGGCCGAAAAGGCCTGTTTCCGGCTGTATATATATGATGATGATAAGAATATCCACCCCAAACCCCCGACTCACAAAAAGCCCCCCATCCGACCAAGGTCATGAATGAGACAGAAAACGTTGCGTTAAGCAGGTCTTAAGTCTGTTTTCTTACAGTTTTGCCGCTCTTTAGTAATGGGAAGAGTCTAGGACTAGAGGCTGTAGCTTCAGAAAGAATGGACATATGTTTAGAAAGGAGATAAGAGGGAACCTCTTCAGTCAGAGGGCGGTGAATCTGCAGAATTCATTGCAACACACGGCTGTGGAGGTCAGGTCTTTGGGTATTTTTTTAATAATAATAATAATATGCCATTATTGTCATTGTACGAACAGATGTCATTGTAAGGTGCAGTTTGACAGATTCTTGATTAGTAAAGGTGTTGGGGGATGTCGGACGGCAGGAGAATGGGGTGAAGAGGGAAAGATAGATCAGCCACAATTGAATGGGGGAGTAGACATAGAATCATAGAAAATAGGTGCAGGAGGAGGCCATTCGGCCCTTCGAGCCTGTACGCACCACCATTCAATATGATCATGGCTGATCATCCAACTCAGTATCCCGTACCTGCCTTCTCCCCATACCCCCTGATCCCTTTAGCCACAAGGGCCACATCTAACTCCCTCTTAAATATAGCCAATGAACTGGCCTCAACTACCTTCTGTGGCAGAGAATTCCACAGATTCACCACTCTCTGTGTGAAAATAAACGTTCTCATCTCGGTCCTAAAAGACTTCCCCCTTATCCTTAAACTGTGACCCCTTGTTCTGGACTTCCCCAACATCGGGAACAATCTTCCTGCATCTAGCCTGTCCAACCCCTTAAGAATTTTGTACGTTTCTATAAGATCCCCCCTCAATCTTCTAAATTCCAGCGAGTACAAGTCTATCCAGTCTTTCTTCATATGAAAGTCCTGCCATCCCAGGAATCAATCTGGTGAACCTTCTCTGTACTCCCTCTATGGCAAGAATGTCTTTCCTCAGATTAGGAAACCAAAACTGTACGCAATACTCCAGGTGCGGTCTCACCAATGCCCTGTACAACTGCAGCAGAACCTCCCTGCTCCTATACTCAAATCCCCTCGCTATGAATGCCAACATACCATTCGCTTTCTTCGCCTGCTGCACCTGCATGCCTACTTTCAATGACTGGTGTACCACGACACCCAGGTCTCGTTGCATCTGCCCTTCTCCTAATCGGCCGATATGGAAGGGTAAGGTGCGAAAACGACAGATCAAAGCAGACGATAATCAAGGAAATATGGAATGATTCATTGCCAATGACAACGAGGCATACGAGACAGTGAAACTAGTCGGAGAACTAGGGAAGGGAAGGGAAAGAGGGAGAGAGAGGGAAAGCCAGGGTTGCTTAAAGTGAGAGAAGTCAATGTTCATACCTCTGGGCTGTCAGCTGCCCAGGCGAAATATGAGGTGCTGTTCCTCCAATTTGCATTGGGCCTCACTCTGACAGTGGAGGAGGCCCAGGACAGAAAGGTCAGTGTGGGAATGGGAAGTAAAGTGTTTGGCAACCGAGAGATTGTGTAGGCCTAGGCAGACTGAGCAGAGGTGTTCAGTGAAACGATCGCCAAGCCTGCGCTTGGGGTCTAGCCGATATCTAGGTCCACACCTGGAACAGCGGATACAATAGACAATAGACAATAGGTGCAGGAGGAGGCCATTTGGCACTTCGAGCCAGCACCGCCATTCTGACGGGCCGAATGGCCTAATTCTGTTCCTGTAACTCACGAACTTGATATTAGCTGGAGGATGCTCTCCAGTCAACAGGCTTCTTCAGCCCAATCTTACCTCACGACTAGCAGTGGTCAATGGACTTTCTGGGGTTCTGTCATTGCACTTGTTTGGTTGATTGGGAGTCTGGAACAAAAGAAGAAACTAGTCGTTGCCAATCAACAAGTGGAAAGAGCTCACAATATGTCAACTGACCTTCGGACCAATGAACCGGTACAGCTTCACCACTCACACTTTTCTATGCAAACTAAATCTCGCAAGGCTTCTTACAATCACATTTTAATTTTATGTAAAGTCCTGTTCAGCTCCGTTTTCTGTTCGGATTCAAATGTGAAGGAATTATTCGCCTTGCAAATCATTCGGCCTCCGAAAATTGACACTTGACACAGCAACGCAGACGGCTTAGACAATAGGTGCAGGAGGAGGCCATTCGGCCCTTCGAGCCAGCACCACCGTTCAATGTGATCATGGCTGATCATTCTCAATCGGTACCCCGTTCCGGCCTTCCCCCCATACCCCCTGACTCCGCTATCCTTAAGAGCTCCATCTAGCTCTCTCTTGAATGCATTCAGAGAATTGGCCTCCGCTGCCCTCTGAGGCAGAGAATTCCACAGATTCACAACTCTCTGACTGAAAAAGTTTGTCCTCATCACCGTTCTAAATGGCCTACCCCTTATTCTTAAACTGTGTGGCCCCTTGTTCTGGACTCCCCCAACATTGGGAACATGTTTCCCGCCTCTAACGTGTCCAACCCCTTAATAATCTTATACGTTTCGATAAGATCTCCTCTCATCCTTCTAAATTCCAGTGTATACAAGCCTAGTCGCTCCTTTATAGACAATAGACAATAGGTGCAGGAGTAGGCCATTCAGCCCTTCGAGCCAGCACCGCCATTCAATGCGATCATGGCTGATCACTCTCAATCAGTACCCCGTTCCTGCCTTCTCCCCATACCCCCTCACTCCACTATCCTTAAGAGCTCTATCCAGCTCTCTCTTGAAAGCATCCAACGAACTGGCCTCCACTGCCTTCTGAGGCAGAGAATTCCACACCTTCACCACTCTCTGATTGAAAAAGTTCTTCCTCATCTCCGTTCTAAATGGCCTACCCCTTTACATTTGATGTTAACAGTCAGATTAAACAGCGAGGCTTACTTTACATGTGATGTTAACAGTGAGATTAAAAAGAATATGTGGGTGCATAATGATCAGCCAGGGTTCCTATCTAGGGAGTCTGACCTGCACCAACACAAGCATGGCACAACTCAATGACGAGACGGGGCAGGCTTGGTTACTGGAAACATGGAAAATAGATGCGGGAGGAGGCCATTTGGCCCTTCGAACCAACACCACGTCCTCAGGTTTGGACTGCCTATAGGGGGCGTAGCTGTGTTCTGCAGCTGCGGCTCACCGGCAGTCTCTCTGTCTTTTTTTTGTTTTTGTCTTTGTTATCGTTTAAGTGTTTCTTTTGATTTATTTTTAACTCTGTATATGTGGGGGGTGGTGGAAACCTTTTTTTCTAATCTCCTCCTCAACGGGGATGCGACCTTTATCGTGTCGTATCTCCGTTCGCGCTACGGCCTAACACCGTGGAGTCGGCGGCCTCCAGCTGGGATCGACCTTGAAGACTCCGGTCGCAGGGCCTGGACTTACCATCTCAGAGGCTTCGGCCGTGGGCCCTGCAGACCGCAACATCGGGAGTTCGCAGGTCCCTGGCTGGCGACCGGCTTTCGGGAGCTCCAGCCGTAGCAGCTTCGACCGCCCCGGAGCGCGAGGTTTGATTGACCCGCTCGCAGGCCCTTCATCGCCCTGCGTGGCCTGGCCGCGGCACTTTCCATCGCCCGGTGGGGGCTCAGGACCTTCATCGGCCTGCTCGGCTCGGCCCTGGGACCTTCCATGGCCCGGTGGGGGCTTCAAAAGTCGGGAGCCTCGATCACCTCGTGGCACCACGGGAGAAGAATGAGGAGGAGATAAGACTTTTCTTTGCCTTCCATCACAGTGAGGGTGTGCCTGGAGCAATCACTGTGATGGCCGTTTGTGTTAAAAATTGTAATTGTGTGTCTTGTGTTCTTTATTGTCTACTGCCGGACCCTGACGTGAGAGGACGCTGGCGATATTTGTTCGCCGCTTCTCCGTCAGGACAGTTTGTCTGTTTGTTTTTATGTCTTGACTGTTTTTGTAAAGCGTCTTTGAGCATTAGGAAAAGCACTATAAAAAATAAATGTTTATTATTATTATTATTATTATAGTCAAGTCAGGCTTTAACCTTACAGCTGAGCAGACTTTGACACCAGAGGATATCTGGTGGTTCTGAGCAAGATCTTAACAAAAGGTAACCCTCCTTCCAAGGAAAGAAGAGGGATCAAACTAGACACACAGGGAAGTACTCAACTAATTATGTCAGCAAAGGACCAGAGAAGCTTACAATACAATACAATACAATACATCTTTATTGTCATTGTACAGGGGTACAACGAGATTGGGAATGCGCCTCCCATACGATGCAATAATTTAATTAGCTAGTCAGTATTAATTTAAACAACCCAATGAAACAAATTGTAACAGTTTTAAAACAGAATAAAGTGCAAGTAGATCTGTGCCGGTTCACTGTGCGATGTGACCATCCGGCTCAGCAGGACCGGTTCATGGCCCTGGGGATGAAGCTGTTCCAGAGTCTGGAGGTGCGGGCGTAGAAGGCCTTGTATCGTCTGCCCGATGGTAGAAGTTCGAACAGACTGTTGCAGGGGTGTGAGGAGTCTTTGTGGATGCTGGTGGCTTTTCTGAGGCATCGTGTGTTGTAGATGCCCTCCAAGGCTGGTAGCTGTGTTCCGATGGTCCTCTGAGCTCTATGGGCTACCCTCTGAAGAGCTCTCCTCTCTGCCTCCGTGCAGCTGAGGTACCACACAGGGATGCCATGCGTTAGGATGCTCTCTATGGTGCAGCGGTAGAAGGTCGTCAGCAGCTGTTGGGGTAGACCAGACTTCTTCAGTGTTCTCAGGTAGAACAGTCGTTGCTGTGCCTTCTTGACCAGCGCAGCAGTGTTATTGGACCATGTTAGGTCCTCCGAAATGTGAGTGCCCAGAAACTTGAAGCTGGACTCATCTCATATTTCAATCTCGACCCGAAACGTCCCCCATTTCCTTCTCTCCAAGATGCTGCCTGACCTGCTGAGTTACTCCAGCATTTTGTGATGCCTCATATGTCAATTGACACCACCAAAAATGCATGTGCGCCTGCAACTCCCCAACTTACCTTTTGTCCTGCCATTTTACCAGCAGGTGCTTTCAAGCAATTATCATTCTCTAGGGAATAAACCAGATGGTCTGTTATACATATTCAGTCCAATTCCGAGTCTATATCTCATTTCAATTCACGACTCCCCGTACTTAATGACTACCGACACTCAAGGAACAAATTTTAAATCCCCTATGCCTTCTCTGAAAGCAAGGTATGCAGAACTCCAAGTGAACTCATGATGGTCTTCAGCAGATTTATAATCTCAAGTCAAGTTCATTTGTCCCATACACATAAATGTGCAGTGAAATGAAAGATTACCCACAGTCCAACAATAAGACCAATAAAAACAAGCAATAACACACAATCAAACAAAAAGAAACATCCATCACAGTGAGTCTCCTCCAGTCACCTCCTCACTGTGATGGAAGGCCAGAATGTCTTTTCTCTTCCCCTGCTGTCTTCTCCCGCAGTCGGGCTGTTGAATTTGCCACGTTCCAGGCAGCGCCGGACGGCAGCGGGCCGACCCAAGCCCCGCGACCCGGGGCGGTCGAAGACGCTGCCACTGCACGTCGAGGCGGTCGTGGCTCCCGACATTGAAGCCCCCGCCGGGCAGAGAAAATCCCGCAGCCTATTTCAGGCCGCGCCAGACGGTGAAAAGTCCGCGGCGGGTCGACCCAAGCCCCGCGATACGGGGCGGGCGTAGGCGTTGCCGCTGCCGGAGCTCCCGATGGGGGTGGTGGGGTGGGGTGGGGGAAACCTTTCTTTTTTACGTTTCTTCCACACGGCGCGGGGTGCGGCTCGGCCGCGGGGCCTTCCATCGCCCGCGGGGCCTTCCATCGCCCGGTGCGGCTCGGCCGCTGGACTTCAGTGCCCGGTGCGGCTCGGCCGCGGGACTTTACATCGCTGGTGCGGCTCGGCTGCGGGACTTAGCAGCGCACGGTACGGCCGCGGGGCCTTCCATCGCCCGGCTCGGCCACGGGACGTTTCAGCACCCGGTACGGCTCGGCCGCGGGGCCTTCAATCGCCCGGCTCGGCCGCGGGACGTTTCAGCGCCCGGTGCGGCTCGGCCGCGGGGACTTCCATCCCCTTGCGGGGACTGTGCGGGTCGGTCGGGGACGAGCTGTCTGTCCGTGGGGGAAGAGAGTGGAAGTTTTGTTGCCTCCATCACAGTGAGGGGGTGTTTGGAGTCACTGTGATGGATGTTTGTGTTGGGGTTGTGTGTCTTGTGTTCTTTTTTTTTGCGTGACTGCTGGATATTTAATTTCGTTCGGTACCTGGGTACCGAATGACAAATAAAGCTCTGTATTCCTGTATCACTACTTTCTCAAGGGCAATTAGAGATGAACAATAGTTGTTGGTCTCGCCACACAGATGACAAGAGAGAAATGAATAACCAAAGGGAAAGACTTAGTGTAAGAAAATAACTGCAAATGCTGGTATTTATCGAAGGTATTTATTCACAAAATGCCGGAGTAACTCAGCAGGTCAGGCAGCATCTCAGGAGAGAAGGAATGGGTGACGTTTCGGGTCGAGACCCTTCCTCATACTGACATTACATTAGAATGACCTTCCTCAGAAAGACTTACATTATTCATCTCCTCTTAATACTGCATTTCTAAAATTAAAGCAGCATTTATTCCACCATTCCTTGTGCTTTTGCTAGCTTTAATGGAGTGTTAAATTGTACATTTTAAAAATAATTTTCACTAAATAAAAAGGGCCAAGACTGGCAGGGAGTACGAAGTTGACCTGATAAAGTTTGTTAATGGGGGGATCGTCATATGTTGAAAGACTGGAGCGACTAGGCTTGTATAAACTGGAATTTAGAAGGATGAGAGGAGATCTTATCGAAACGTATAAGATTATTAAGGCGTTGGACACGTTAGAGGCAGGAAACATGTTCCCAATGTTGGGGGAGTCCAGAACCAGGGGCCACAGTTTAAGAATAAGGGGTCGGCCATTTAGAACTGAGATGAGGAAAAACTTTTTCAGTCAGAGAGTTGTGAATCTGTGGAATTCTCAGCCTCAGAAGGCAGTGGAGGCCAATTCTCTGAATGCATTCAAGAGAGAGCTAGATAGAGCTCCTAAGGATAGCGGAGTCAGGGGGTATGGGGAGAAGGCAGGAACGGGGTACTGATTGAGAATGATCAGCCATGATCACATTGAATGGCGGTGCTGGCTCGAAGGGCCGAATGGCCTCCTCCTGCACCTATTGTCTATTGACTCAGACTTGAACCTATCTTCAGCTGTGATCTGTGTAGAGAAGGCACGTTCTCCCTTTGACTTTGCCCCTGTTTGTTCTTTCCTCTGACATCCAAAGATGTGCTAAAGTAAATAAACCCTAGTGTGGCAGGAACATCAGAGTGGAGCACATCAGGGAAATAAATGGGCAAATTGATTTGATGAGATTGCTGGGACAGCCACCATAGACGCAATGTCAAGTCAAGTCAAGTTAATTTTATTTGTATAGCACATTTAAAAACAACCCACGTTGACCAAAGTGCTGTACATCAGTTCAGGTACTAAGAACGAACATACAATGGCACACAAACATAACAGCACATACATAAACAGTTCACAGCACCCCCTCAGAGGGCCTCAAACGCTAGGGAGTAGAGATAGGGTTTTGAGCTTGGACTTAAAGGAGTGGATGGAGGGGGCAGTTCTGATGGGGAGAGGGATGCTGTTCCACAGTCTAGGAGCTGCAACCGCAAAAGCGCGGTCACCCCTGAGCTTAAGCCTAGACCGCGGGATAGTGAGTAGCCCCAAGTCGGCCGACCTGAGGGACCTGGAGGTAGAGTGGTGGGTTAGAATTTGACCGGTTGTTGGGTTTCAGGGGGAGATAAAGCTGTGTGTCATTCGCATAGCAGTGGAAAGAAATGCCGTGCCTTTGAATGATTTGGCCGAGGGGGAGCATGTAGAGAGAGAACAGAATGGAGCCCAGGATGGAGCCTTGTGGAACCCCGCAGGAGAGGCTAGATGGGGAAGAGGAATAATTGCAATGGGCCAAAAGGCCTCCTTGTTGTAAGAAACAATGGCAAGATGATGCAACAGTGTTAATAGACAATAGACAATAGGTGCAGGAGGAAGCCATTCGGCCCTTTGAGCCAGCACCGCCATTCAATGTGATCATGGCTGATCATTCTCAATCAGTACCCCGTTCCTGCCTTCTCCCCATACCCCCTGACTCCGCTATCCTAAAGAGCCACGACGATGTTGATCGTTAACATACCTGTTCCACACTCTTGAACGCACTTCTTGAAATTGGGGTACAATGCAAGGCATCATTCCGAGGCTGAAACCAAACAGAAATTGGGTAACGACAAGATACACCTCTATTGTACGAACCCAGACTCCATTTTATCCCAGAGTTCAATTTGTCCTCCAGTGATAAGCATCTACACAGCCCCTCATTCACCAGCTAAGGGGACAACTAATTACTTAAGCACAGTATTACAGAAAGCCTATAGTAAAGCCATCATAGGTAGACACCGCCCCCGTCACAGATTCACACAGCACGGAAACATGTCAGATAGCCCGACGCATCCAAATTAGTTACCTTACCTAGTCCCATCTGCCCTTGTTTGGCTCATATCACTCTAAACCTTTAAATTCATGTATCTATCAAAAATGCTTTTTAAACATTGTAACTTCCTCGGGCCGCTCATTGCAAAGAACCACCAGACTGTGTGAAAAAAATTGTCCCTTGGGTTCACTTTAAATCTTTCCCCTCTCACCTGGCCTCTATTTGTTTTACTCTATTACCTTGGGGAGTAGACTGCGACCATTCATTTTATCATGCCACTCATTTATATACTAAAACTCTCGTTTGTTGTCTTGTATAACAGGTATAACAGGTATAACAGAGCTTTATTTGTCGTTCGGTACCGAAGAACCGATCGAAACTACATAGCAGTCATAGAAAAAAAAAGAACACAAGACACACGACCCCAACACAAACGTCCATCACAGTGACTCCAAACACCCCCTCACTGTGATGGAGGCAACAAAACTTCCCCTCTCTTCCCCACGCCCACGGACAGACAGCTCGTCCCCGACCGACCCGCACAGTCCCCGCACCGGGCGCTGAAACGTCTCGCGGCCGAACCGGGCGATGAAAGGCCCGCGACCAAGCCTTGCGCAGCTAAGTCCCGCAGCCGAGCCTCACCAGCGGTGAAAAGTCCCGCAGCCGAGCCGCACCGGGCGGTGTTAAGTCCCGCAGCCGAGCCGCACCAGCGGTGAAAAGTCCCGCAACCGGGCGGTGTTAAGTCCCGCAGCCGAGTTGCACCGGGCGGTGTTAAGCCCCGCAGCCGAGCTGCACCGGGCGGTGTTAAGCCCCGCAGCCGAGCTGCACCGGGCGGTGTTAAGCCCCGCAGCCGAGCTGCACCAGGCGGTGTTAAGCCCCGCAGCCGAGCTGCACCGGGCGATGTAAGTCGGATGTAAGTTTAAGGATAGCGGAGTCAGGGGGTACGGGGAGAAGGCAGGAACGGGGTGCTGATTGAGAATGATCAGCCATGATCGCATTGAATGGCGGTGCGTACAGGCTCGAAGGGCCGAATGGCCTACTCCTGCACCTATTGTCTATTGTTTGTCACTGAACTTCGGCCAAAAACGGTACACGATAGCGCGACAGTTTTAGGCCCACCTCAATCACCATTGTCACTTTGGTGATAATGCAAGTAGTTTTATTGAAATCGGTGTTATATTTTTAATGTTATTCATATTTTTAAGTTTAAAAGGAGGGGAGGGGGAGGGGAGGAGGGGGGAAGTGGGGGAGAAGGGAGGGGGGGTTGAGAAGAGAGGAGGGGGGGGGGAGGGGGGGGTGCTGCATCAATGGAGGAGAGGTTTGGGCCCAACAGGTCCACTTGGTCTTGATTTTATATACCTCTATAAGATCACTCCTCAGCCTCCTCTGCTCCAGGGTGAAAAAGACCCATTCTATCCAGTCTCTCCTTAAAACTCAACTCCTCTTGACACAGTAACATCCTTGCATAATTGCACTGCGATATAATTGCATCAAGATGTTTTTCATCTTATAATAATAAATGCCAAATTATTATTTGCCACCCCAACTAATATACCTGCACATTAACGCACAATAATCATTGGACAAGTTACTGGTACGGGATTTATTCACAAAATGCTGGAGTAACTCAGCAGGTCAGGCAGCATCTCGGGAGAGAAGGAATGGGTGACGTTTCGGGTCGAGACCCTTCTTCAGACTGATGTCAGGGGGGGCGGGACAAAGGAAGGATATAGGTGGAGACGGGAAGATAGAGGGAGAACTGGGAAGGGAGAGGGGAAGGGAGGGACAGAGGGACTATCTAAAGTTGGAGAAGTCAATGTTCATACCACTGGGCTGAAAACTGCCCAGGCGAAATATGAGATGCTGTTCCTCCAATTTCCGGTGGGCCTCACTATGGCATTTATTATTATAAGATTTAAAACATCTTGATGCAATTATATCGCAGTGCAACTATGCAAGGATGTTAATGTGTCAAGTAACACAGGAGGAGGCACATGTCAGAAAGGTCAGACTGTGAATGGGAGGGGGAGTTGAAGTGCTCGGCCACCGGGAGATCAGTTTGGTTAATGCGGACCGAGCGCAGGTGTTCAGCGAAGCGATCGCCGAGCCTGCGTTTGGTTTCGCCGATGTAAATAAGTTGACATCTAGAGCAGCGGGTGCAATAGATGAGGTTGGAGGAGGTGCAGGTGAACCTTTGTCTCAACTGAAAAGACTGTTTGGGTCCTTGGATGGAGTTGAGGGGGGAGGTAAAGGGACAGGTGTTGCATCTCGTGCGGTTGCAGGGGAAAGTGCCAGGGGTTGGGGTGGTTTGGGTAGGAAGGGACGAGTGGACCAGGGAGTTACGGAGGGAACGGTCTCTGCGGAACGCAGAGAGGGGAGGGGGTGGGAAGATATGGCCAGTGGTGGGGTCCCGTTGTAGGTGACGGAAATGTTGGTGGATGATATGTTGGATCCGCTGGCTGGTGGGGTGGAAGGTGAGAACGAGGGGGATTCTGTCCTTGTTACGAGTGGAGGGAGGGGGAGCAAGAGCGGAGCTGCGGGATGTAGAAGAGACCCTAGTGAGAGCCTCATCTATAATGGAGGGGGGGAAGCCCTGTTTTCTGAAGAACGAGGACATCTCAGAAGCCCAAGTGTGAAACACCTCATCCCGGGCGCAGATGCGGCGTAGACGGAGGAATTGGGAGTAGGGGATAGACTTTTTGCAGGAGACCGGGTGGGAAGAAATGTAGGGCAGATAGCTGTGGGAGTCAGTGGGTTTATAGTAAATGTCCGTCACTAGTCTCCTGTGATGGAGATGGTGAGGTCCAGAAACGGGAGGGAGATGTCGGAGATAGTCCAGGTACTGGTACGGGAACTGCTCTGCCCACAGCCACAAATCACTACAGAGAGTGGTGAAGAGTGGTGAAGACGGCACAGCACATCACTGGCAACTGTCTCCCGGACATTCAGGACATTTTCTATGGCAGGCACGCAGCATCATCAAGGACCACAGCCACCCAGCACGTAGGCTGTTCTCTTTGTTACCGTCAGGCAGATGATACAGTATGGCTGTGTGTACCACCAGATTTAAGCACAGTTTCTACCATCAGGCCATCAGGCTTCTGAACTCACAAACACATTTCAAATCATAAATGTTGATTATTTTTAATATTGTCTTTTTTACCTATTTTTAATATTGTCTTTTTACCTTACTAATGTCATTTTTAAAATCTTATTTATCCTTGGAATATTACTGCTGAGGTGACCCGTTGTCTTGTCAAATACATTTCATTGTACCGTTGACCCTGTGCCAACCTACATATGACAAATAACATTTATTATTATTATTATTATTATAACTAAGTCCCTTGAAACAACAAGACTTAAGGATGGCAAGGTCGAGCTGCTACCTTGCAGCACCGGAGACTCGGGTTCGATCGTTTGTAGGTTAATTGGCTTCAGTAAGAATTGTAAATTGCCCCTAGAGTGGAGAATTGTGCTAGCGTACGGGGTGATCGCTGCTCGGCACAGACTCAGTGGGCCGAAGGGCCTGTTTCCACGCTGTATCTCTAAAGTGGAAACAGGCCCTTCGGCCCACCAAGACCGTGCCGACAAGCAATCACCACGTACACAAGTTCCAACTTACACACTAGGGACTGTTTACAATTTTAGTGGCCTTTATCACAAGGCGTGGACTCATATTTTGTCTGGTAATCAATCCTGTGGGTATATTACAATGGGTGACGTTTCGGACTGAAGAAGGGTCTCGACCTGAAACGTCACCCGTTCCTTCTCTCCTGAGATGCTGCCCGACCTGCTGAGTTACTCCAGCATTTTGTGAAATAAATACTTTCGATTTGTATCAGCATCAGCAGTTATTTTCTTGGATTACCTGGCGTGCTTTAGGAAAGTCATCCAGCTGGGTCTCCTGTCCTGTGGTGCTCACAGAAACTCTGCTACGCAGAATACGCCCTGTGGTTGCCTAAACAGAAATAAACACATTATTATTATTATTATAACTAAGTCCCTTGAAACATCAAGACTTAAGGATGGCAAGGTCGAGCTGCTACCTTGCAGCACCAGAGACTCGAGTTCGATCGTTTGTAGGTTAATTGGCTTCAGTAAGAATTGTAAATTGCCCCTAGAGTGGAGAATCGTGCTAGCGTACGGGGTGATCGCTGGTCGGCACAGACTCAGTGGGCCGAAGGGCCTGTTTCCACGCTGTATCTCTAAAGTCCAAAGTTTGAACTTTAGATACACAGCGCGGAAACAGGCACTTCGGCCCACCAAGACCGTGCCGACAAGCAATCACCACGTACACAAGTTCCAACTTACACACCAGGGACTGTTTACAATTTTAGTGGCCTTTATCACAAGGCGTGGACTAATATTTTGTCTGGTAATGAATCCTGTGGGTATATTACAATGCAAACCAACCATGTTATATACTGCGTGTCTAGATTTAGATATACAGCGCGGAAACAGGCCCTTCGGCCCACCGAGTCCGCGCCGCCCAGCGATCCCCGCTCACCAACACTATCCTACACACACTAGGGACAATTTTTACATTTACCCAGTCAATTAACCTACATACCTGTAGGTCTTTGGAGTGTGGGAGGAAACCGAAGATCTCGGAGAAAACCCACGCAGGTCACGGGGAGAACGTACAAACTCCGTACAGACGGCGCCCGTAGTCAGGATCGAACCTGAGTCTCCGGCGCTGCATTCGCTGTAAGGCAGCGACTCTACCGCTGCACCACCGTGCCACACAGTGCCGAGCCTCCTGTCACAGGAGGACAGCACTGTGGAAGGTGCTACCATTCAAATAACCCAAACTGGCAGGGTTTGAACCCACATTAGTCAGGATCATTGTGCTTACATTGGATTACCTGGTATTTATTTCACAAAATGCTGGAGTAACTCAGCAGGTCAGGCAGCATCTCAGGAGAGAAGGAATGGGTGACGTTTCGGACTGAAGAAGGGTCTCGACCCGAAACGTCACCCATTCCTTCTCTCCTGAGATGCTGCCTGACCTACTGAGTTACTCCAGCATTTTGTGAAATAAATACTTTCGATTTGTATCAGCATCAGCAGTTATTTTCTTAGATTACCTGGCGTGCTTTAGGAAAGTCATCCAGCTGGGTCTCCTGCTCTGTGGTGCTCACAGAAACTCTGCTACGCAGAATACGCCCTGTGGTTGCCTAAACAGAAATAAACACATTATTATTATTGTCCCTTGAAACATCAAGACTTAAGGATAGCAAGGTCGAGCTGCTACTTTGCAGCACCCGAGACTCGAGTTCGATCGTTTGTAGGTTAATTGGCTTCAGTAAGAATTGTAAATTGCCCCTAGAGTGGAGAATCGTGCTAGCGTACGGGGTGATCGCTGGTCGGCACAGACTCAGTGGGCCGAAGGGCCTGTTTCCACGCTGTATCTCTAAAGTCCAAAGTTTGAACTTTAGATATACAGCGCGGAAACAGGCCCTTCGGCCCACCAAGACCGTGCCGACAAGCAATCACCACGTACACAAGTTCCAACTTACACACCAGGGACTGTTTACAATTTTAGTGGCCTTTATCACAAGGCGTGGACTCATATTTTGTCTGGTAATCAATCCTGTGGGTATATTACAATGCAAACCAACCATGTTATATACTGTGTGTCTAGATTTAGATTTTGATTTAGAGATACAGCGCGGAAACAGGCCCTTCGGCCCACTGAGTCCGCGCCGCCCAGCGATCCCCGCTCACCAACACTATCTTACACACACTAGGGACAATTTTTTTTACATTTACCCAGTCAATTAACCTACATACCTGTACGTCTTTGGAGTGTGGGAGGAAACCGAAGATCTCGGAGAAAACCCACGCAGGTCACGGGGAGAACGTACAAACTCCGTACAGACGGCGCCCGTAGTCAGGATCGAACCTGAGTCTCCGGCGCTGCATTCGCTGTAAGGCAGCAACTCTACCGCTGCCCCGTTTGTATCAGCATCAGCAGTTATTTTCTTAGATTACCTGGCGTGCTTTAGGAAAGTCATCCAGCTGGGTCTCCTGTTCTGTTGTGCTCACAGAAACTCTGCTACGCAGAATACGCCCTGTGGCTGCCTAAACAGGAATAAACACATTTTCATTGAACTACAGATACTTGCTCTTGCATTGCTGTGTGTTCAATCAGTTTAGCATCGTAGCTCCTCCTTGGTCAGAAGTAGGCCTATCAACCTCTTGAGCCAATCAATAATAATGGGTCATTGATAAACTCTATTCCAATTCCCTGCCCAATTGCAATATCCAGAGAGCTCTTTCCATATTTTCAAAAAATCCATCAATCTCAGTTGATATTCCACATAACTAAGTCTCCACGGCTTCCCAAGGCAGGGAATTCTAAAGAATCACCATACCCCATGAAGAATGCCTTCTCATCTTATAGACAATAGGTGCAGGAGGAGGCCATTCGGCCCTTCGAGCCAGCACCGCCATTCAATGTGATCATGGCTGATCATTCTCAATCAGTACCCCGTTCCTGCCCTCTCCCCATACCCCCTGACTCCGCTATCCTTAAGAAGGAATGGGTGACGTTTCAGGTCAAGACCCATCTTCAGACTGAAGATCTTCAGACTGAAGTAGTGTCTCGACCGGAAAGGACACCCATTCCTTCTCTCCAGAGATGCTGCCTGACCCGCTGAGTTACTCCAGCATTTTGTGTCTATAATAAGCTTTGCAGATGATACAAAGCTGGGTGGCAGTGTGAACTGTGAGGAAGATGCTATGAGGTTGCAGGGTGACTTGGACAGGTTGTGTGAGTGGGCGGATGCTTGGCAGATGCAGTTTAATGTGGATAAGTGTGAGGTTATCCACTTTGGTGGTAAGAATAGGAAGGCAGATTATTATCTGAATGGTGTCAAGTTAGGAAAAGGGGACGTACAGCGTGATCTGGGTGTCCTAGTGCATCAGTCACTGAAAGGAAGCATGCAGGTACAGCAGGCAGTGAAGAAAGCCAATTGAATGTTGGCCTTCATAACAAGAGGAGTTGAGTATAGGAGCAAAGAGGTCCTTCTGCAGTTGTACAGGGCCCTAGTGAGACCGCACCTGGAGTACTGTGTGCAGTTTTGGTCTCCAAATTTGAGGAAGGATATTCTTGCTATTGAGGGCGTGCAGCGTAGGTTTACTAGGTTAATTCCCGGAATGGCGGGACTGTCATATGTTGAAAGACTGGAGCGACTAGGCTTGTATACACTGGAATTTAGAAGGATGAGAGGAGATCTTATCGAAACGTATAAGATTATTAAGGGGTTGGACACATCAGAGGCAGGAAACATGTTCCCAATGTTGGGGGAGTCCAGAACCAGAGGCCACAGTTTAAGAATAAGGGGTAGGCCATTTAGAACAGAGATGAGGAAAAACTTTTTCAGTCAGAGAGTTGTGAATCTGTGGAATTCTCTGCCTCAGAAGGCAGTGGAGGCCAATTCTCTGAATGCATTCAAGAGATAGCTAGATAGAGCTCTTAAGGATAGCGGAGTCAGGGGGCCTCCTCCAGTGCCACAGTGAGGCCTGCCGGAAATTGGAGGAGCAGCACCTCATATTTCGCCTGGGCAGTTTGCGGCCCGGTGGTATGAACGTCGACTTCTCCAACTTCAGATAGCTCCTCTGTCCCTCCCTTCCCCTCCTCCTTCCCAGATCTCCCGCTATCTTCCTGTCTCCACCTATATCCTTCCTTTGTCCCACCCCCGACATCAGTCTGAAGAAGGGTCTCGACCCGAAACGTCACCCATTCCTTCTCTCCCGAGATGCTGCCTGTCCCGCTGAGTTACTCCAGCTTTTTGTGTCTATCTTCGGTTTAAACCAGCATCTGCTGTTCCTTCCTACACATCACCTATCCATGTTCTTCATAGGGGCTGCCTGACCTGCTGAGATACTCCAGCACTTTGTGTCGTTTTTGTTCAACTAACCTCAGATTAGTCTCTGACAAGGGAAGACGTGTTTAGAGAAGGAATTCTAGTTAAAGCAGACATGTCCAAAGTCCGGCCCGGGGGCCAATCGCAGCCCGAGGTCAGATTTTATACGGCTCGCAGCTTCCGTCTTAAAATTTATTATTTATGGCACGTCAGCACTGTCTAACAGAATGAAGGTAGGGAGAGGGAGAGAGGGCGACTACACCTCCCAGCAGACAGCGCTGCCCGACCTACATCCCCCCCCGTCCCGTCCCGAGCGGGAGAGGCGACGGCGACTACATCTCCCGGCGGTCAGCGCTGCCCGATCTACGGATTGTCAGACGCGAGGTCTGGGGGGAGCGCATTAGTTAAAGGTCCGGGGGGGGGGAGTGCATTAGTTAAAGGTCCGGGGGGGGGGGGGGGCGCATTAGTTAAAGGTCCGGGGGGGGGGGGGGGGCGCATTAGTTAAAGGTCCGGGGGGGGGGGGGGAGGAGCGCATTAGTTAAAGGTCCGGGGGTGGAGGAGCACATTAGTTAAAGGTCCGGGGGGGGGGAGGAGCACATTAGTTAAAGGTCCGGGGGGGGGGGGGGGGGGGGGGTTGGCATTGGCCCTTGGGTATTTTCACATTATCAAATCTGGCCCGCTTTGAAAAAAGTTTGGACACCACTGAGTTAAAGGCTCAGCAGGCGAAATAAATCCTTGAGAAAGACACAAAATACTGGAGTAAGTCAGTGGGACAGGCTGCATCTCTGGAGAGTAGGAAAAGATAGGTAGGAAGGAACTGCAGATGCTGGTTTACACCAAAGATAGACACAAAATGCTGGAGTAACTCAGCGGGACAGGCAGCATCTCTGGAGAGAAGGAATGGGGAGAAAATAACTGCAGATGCTGGTTTACACCAAAGATAGACACAAAATGCTGGAGTAACTCAACGGAACTTAATGATAGCAGAGTCAGGAGTATGGGGAGAAGGCAGGAACATAGAAAATAGGTGCAGGAGGAGGCCATTCGGCCCTTCGAGCCAGCACCGCCGTTCATTGTGATCATGGCTCATCATCCACAATCAGTAATCCGTGCCTGCCTTCTCCCCATATCCCTTAATTGCACTAGCCCCTAGAGCTCTATCTAACTCTCTCTTAAACCCATCCAGTGATTTGGCCTCCACTGCCCTCTGAGGCAGAGAATTCCACAAATTCACAACTCTCTGGGTGAAAAAGTTCCTTCTCACCTCAGTTTTAAATGGCCTCCCCTTTACTCTAAGACTGTGTGTGTGTGTGGCCCCTGGTTCTGGACTCCCCCAACATTGGGAACATTTTTCCTGCATCTAGCTTGTCCAGTCCTTTTATACGTCTCTCTAAGATCCCCTCTCATCCTTTGAATACAAGCCTAGTCTTTTCAATCTTTCCTCATACGACAGTCTTGTCGATACTGCACCAACCACCGCTGTTGGGCTACAAAACGTGCAGTCCCTCACGCATGCAGTTGCAGATTTAAAATGTAGTGTTTGCAAGCAACAGTTTAAAAGATTTACTATCAGCAGCAGATTTTATATGCGGTGGCAAAGGATTGCAAACAGGGATGTTTCTGGGGAACAGCGAGTAGCGGAACGTTTTTGTTGGCCTTGATGGTTATATAATTTAAGGATTGGTTCAGTCGAGTTCTTGGCCTGTTGTCCCGACTGTATGAAAGATGGGCAACGTTGGATGGAGCGAATGAGTCCCGCCATCCCAAGGATCAATCTCGTGAACCAACGCTACACACTGCCTCAGTTGCAAGGATACTGATTGTGGATGATTAGCCATGATCAATCACATTGAATGGCGGAGCTGGCTCGAAGCAGGGCCTACTCCTGTATTGACCTATATTGTCTATTTTGTCAAAACATAAAAGATTATTAAGAGGTTGGACACATTAGAAGCAGGAAACGGGGTACTGATTGAGAATGATCAGCCATGATCACATTGAATGGTGGTCAGTCTGAGGAAGGGTCTCGACCCGAAACGTCACCCATTCCTTCTCTCCTGAGATGCTGCCTGACCCACTGAGTTACTCCAGCATTTTGTGAATAAATACCTTCGATTTGTACCAGCATCTGCAGTTATTTTCTTATACTACATTGAATGGCGGTGCTGGCTCGAAGCAGGGCCTCCTCCTGCACCTATATTATTGTCTATTGTATTGGGACAGGCAGCATCATCTCTCTGGAGTTGGGGGGGGGGGGGGAGGAGGACTGGGGGGGGGGGGGGGGGGGGAGGAGGACTGGGTGGGGGGGGAGGAGGACTGGGTGGGGGGGGGAGGAGGACTGGGTGGGGGGGGGAGGAGGACTGGGTGGGGGGGGGAGGAGGACTGGGTGGGGGGGGAGGAGGACTGGGTGGGGGGGGAGGAGGACTGGGTGGGGGGGGGAGGAGGACTGGGTGGGGGGGGGAGGAGGACTGGGTGGGGGGGGGGAGGAGGACTGGGTGGGGAGGGGGGAGGAGGACTGGGTGGGGGGGGGAGGAGGACTGGGTGGGGGGGGGAGGAGGACTGGGTGGGGGGGGGAGGAGGACTGGGTGGGGGGGGGAGGAGGACTGGGTGGGGGGGGAGGAGGACTGGGTGGGGGGGGGAGGAGGACTGGGTGGGGGGGGGAGGAGGACTGGGTGGGGGGGGAGGAGGAGGACTGGGTGGGGGGGGAGGAGGAGGACTGGGTGGGGGGGGGGGGAGGAGGACTGGGTGGGGGGGGGGGAGGAGGACTGGGTGGGGGGGGGGAGGAGGACTGGGTGGGGGGGGGGAGGAGGACTGGGTGGGGGGGGAGGAGGAGGACTGGGTGGGGGGGGAGGAGGAGGACTGGGTGGGGGGGGGGGAGGAGGACTGGGTGGGGGGGGAGGAGGACTGGGTGGGGGGGGAGGAGGACTGGGTGGGGGGGGAGGAGGACTGGGTGGGGGGGAGGAGGACTGGGTGGGGGGGAGGAGGACTGGGTGGGGGGGAGGAGGACTGGGTGGGGGGGGAGGACTGGGTGGGGGGGGGGAGGACTGGGTGGGGGGGGGGGAGGACTGGGTGGGGGGGGGGAGGACTGGGTGGGGGGGGGGAGGACTGGGTGGGGGGGGGGAGGACTGGGTGGGGGGGGAGGACTGGGTGGGGGGGAGGAGGACTGGGTGGGGGGGAGGAGGACTGGGTGGGGGGGGGAGGAGGACTGGGTGGGGAGGGGGGAGGACTGGGTGGGGAGGGGGGAGGACTGGGTGGGGAGGGGGGAGGACTGGGTGGGGAGGGGGGAGGACTGGGTGGGGAGGGGGGAGGACTGGGTGGGTGGGGGAGGAGGACTGGGTGGGGGGGGAGGAGGACTGGGTGGGGGGGGGAGGAGGACTGAGTGGGGGGGGAGGAGGACTGGGTGGGGGGGGAGGAGGACTGGGTGGTGGGGGGGGAGGAGGACTGGGTGGGGGGGGGGAGGAGGACTGGGGGGGGGGGGGAGGAGGACTGGGTGGGGGGGGAGGAGGAGGACTGGGTGGGGGGGGAGGAGGACTGGGTGGGGGGGGGAGGAGGACTGGGTGGGGGGGGGAGGAGGACTGGGTGGGGGGGGGAGGAGGACTGGGTGGGGGGGGGGAGGAGGACTGGGTGGGGGGGGGGAGGAGGACTGGGTGGGGGGGAGGAGGACTGGGTGGGGGGGGAGGAGGACTGGGTGGGGGGGGGAGGACTGGGTGGGGGGGGGAGGACTGGGTGGGGGGGGGGAGGACTGGGTGGGGGGGGGGGGAGGACTGGGTGGGGGGGGGGGAGGAGGACTGGGTGGGGGGGGAGGAGGACTGGGTGGGGGGGGAGGAGGACTGGGTGGGGGGGGAGGAGGACTGGGTGGGGGGGGAGGAGGACTGGGTGGGGGGGGAGGAGGACTGGGTGGGGGGGGAGGAGGACTGGGTGGGGGGGGAGGAGGACTGGGTGGGGGGGGAGGAGGACTGGGTGGGGGGGGGGGAGGAGGACTGGGTGGGGGGGGAGGAGGAGGACTGGGTGGGGGGGGGGAGGAGGACTGGGTGGGGGGGGGAGGAGGACTGGGTGGGGGGGGGAGGAGGACTGGGTGGGGGGGGGAGGAGGACTGGGTGGGGGGGGGAGGAGGACTGGGTGGGGGGGAGGAGGACTGGGTGGGGGGGAGGAGGACTGGGTGGGGGGGAGGAGGACTGGGTGGGGGGGGAGGAGGACTGGGTGGGGGGGGAGGAGGACTGGGTGGGGGGGGGAGGAGGACTGGGTGGGGGGGGGAGGAGGACTGGGTGGGGGGGGGAGGAGGACTGGGTGGGGGGGGGAGGAGGACTGGGTGGGGGGGGGAGGAGGACTGGGTGGGGGGGGGAGGAGGACTGGGTGGGGGGGGAGGAGGACTGGGTGGGGGGGGAGGAGGACTGGGTGGGGGGGGAGGAGGACTGGGTGGGGGGGGGAGGAGGACTGGGTGGGGGGGGGAGGAGGACTGGGTGGGGGGGGGAGGAGGACTGGGTGGGGGGGGGGGAGGAGGACTGGGTGGGGGGGGGAGGAGGACTGGGTGGGGGGGGAGGAGGACTGGGTGGGGGGGGGAGGAGGACTGGGTGGGGGGGGGAGGAGGACTGGGTGGTGGGGGGGGGAGGAGGACCGGGTGGGGGAGGGAGGAGGACCGGGTGGGGGGGGGAGGAGGACCGGGTGGGGGGGGGAGGAGGACCGGGTGGGGGGGGGAGGAGGACCGGGTGGGGGGGGGAGGACTGGGGAGGAGGGCTGGGTGGGGGGGGGAGGAGGGCTGGGTGGGGGGGGGGGAGGAGGGCTGGGTGGGGGGGGGGAGGAGGGCTGGGTGGGGGGGGGGAGGAGGGCTGGGTGGGGGGGGGGGAGGAGGGCTGGGTGGGGGGGGGGAGGAGGGCTGGGTGGGGGGGGGGGGAGGAGGGCTGGGTGGGGGGGGGGGAGGAGGGCTGGGTGGGGGAGGAGGGCTGGGTGGGGGGGGGAGGAGGGCTGGGTGGGGGGGGGAGGAGGGCTGGGTGGGGGGGGAGGAGGGCTGGGTGGGGGGGGAGGAGGGGTGGGGGGGGAGGAGGGCTGGGTGGGGGGGGAGGAGGGCTGGGTGGGGGGGGGAGGAGGGCTGGGGAGGAGGGCTGGGTGGGGGGGGGAGGAGGGCTGGGTGGGGGGGGAGGAGGACTGGGTGGGGGGGGGAGGAGGACTGGGTGGGGGGGGGAGGAGGACTGGGTGGGGGGGGGAGGAGGACTGGGTGGGGGGGGGGAGGAGGACTGGGTGGGGGGGGGAGGAGGACTGGGTGGGGGGGGAGGAGGACTGGGTGGGGGGGGAGGAGGACTGGGTGGGGGGGGGAGGAGGACTGGGTGGGGGGGGAGGAGGACTGGGTGGGGGGGGAGGAGGACTGGGTGGGGGGGGGAGGAGGACTGGGTGGGGGGGGGAGGAGGACTGGGTGGGGGGGGAGGAGGACTGGGTGGGGGGGGGAGGACTGGGTGGGGGGGGAGGAGGACTGGGTGGGGGGGGAGGAGGACTGGGTGGGGGGAGGAGGAGGACTGGGTGGGGGGGGAGGAGGACTGGGTGGGGGGGAGGAGGACTGGGTGGGGGGGGGAGGAGGACTGGGTGGGGGGGGGAGGAGGACTGGGTGGGGGGGGAGGAGGACTGGGTGGGGGGGGGAGGAGGACTGGGTGGGGGGGGGAGGAGGACTGGGTGGGGGGGGGAGGAGGACTGGGTGGGGGGGGGAGGAGGACTGGGTGGGGGGGGAGGAGGACTGGGTGGGGGGGGGAGGAGGACTGGGTGGGGGGGGGAGGAGGACTGGGTGGGGGGGGGGAGGAGGACTGGGTGGGGGGGGAGGAGGACTGGGTGGGGGGGGGGAGGAGGACTGGGTGGGGGGGGGGAGGAGGACTGGGTGGGGGGGGGGGTTAAGATTTGAATACTTAGCGACAAAAAGGTGTACAAAGAGACTGGCTTTCTGCCTAAAGCACCTTACCATCTTCTGCGCCACGGACGGACGGACGACCTCGAGTCAGGGGCGGGCGATAGAGGTCTTCACTTCCCCGCCCTTTTTGTTCAAACCATAGATACTAGAGGAGCAAGATGGACCACTCCGTTAAAGGCGCCATTTTAGTAAGCAAACCCCCCCCTCCCCCTTGCCGTTCGTTCTGCCTCTCGCGGTCTAATCAGTGGGGTTTTTTGGGGCGGAGTGCACGTGTGATGATACCATTTACCAAATGCATAATGTATCTCGCTCTATCGATTCGCAGATCTTTGTTTATTTTGTCTTTTTCTAAACGTTCCCTGCGACGTTTCTGCCTACTAAAATGGCGGCGTGGCGTGAAGGGTCGAGTGGTCTGTCTGGCTCCTCTAGTACCTCTGCACTTTTCAAACTGCCGTTGGGCGCAACGGACGCGCGGCTGCGGGGCGCCGGCGCCGGCGCCGGCGCCATCTTTGTTGGGGGCAAAATAGACGTGAAGTGGTCTGTCAGGCTCCTCTAGTACCTCTGCTCTTTTCAAACTGCCGTTGGGCGCAACGGACGCCCGGCTGCGGGGCGCCGGCGCCGGCGCCATCTTTGTTGGGGGCAAAATAGACGTGAAGGGGTCGAGTGGTCTGTCTGGCTCCTCTAGTACCTCTGCGCTTTTCAAACTGCCGTAGGGGCGCAACGGCTGCGGGGACGCCATCTTTGTTGGGGGCAAAATAGACGTGAAGTGGTCTGTCAGGCTCCTCTAGTACCTCTGCTCTTTTCAAACTGCCGTTGGGCGCAACGGACGCGCGGCTGCGGGGCGCCGGCGCCATCTTTGTTGGGGGCAAAATAGACGTGAAGTGGTCTGTCTGGCTCCTCTAGTATCTCTGCTCCTATCAAACGGACGCCCGGCTGCGGGGCGGGGGCGCCATCTTTGTTGGGGTCAAAATAGACGTGAAGTGGTCTGTCTGGCTCCTCTAGTGTCTCTGCTCCTTTCAAACGGACACCCGGCTGCGGGGCGCCGGCGCCATCTTTGTTGGGGGCAAAATAGACGTGAAGTGGTCTGTTTGGCTCCTCTAGTATCTCTGCCCCTGTCAAACGGACGCCCGGCTGCGGGGCGCTGGCGCCGGCGCCATCTTTGTTGGGGGCAAAATAATTGTCTGCTCAGATTGCCACCATTAGATCCTTTATCTTAATAGGCACTGTTACATATGCTACATATTCATTGTAGCAGTCCCAACCTCCTGCACTACTTTGTATCAGGCACACTCACCACACACACACACACACTGTGATTAGGTATGTAAGCACTTTTCAGTATCACTACGCCACACAGGCAAGGAGCTGAATAAAGGAGTAAATTAAGGCAACTGAAACAACCTGAATTGTGTCGTTATTATCAGGACATCAAACCCGAAGACACAACATGGTGGCAGCGGTGACTTTCGAGTAAAAACCCGCGCTATTGTGAATCGCTATTGTGAATTAGGAACAGCGGCTGCAGAGAAATTGATTTTTTTTGTGCACCCGCCTAACAACACAAGATGGCGGCCTCCACAGCAGCAATGAGCCTCCACCCTACGATGAACTGGGACGCCGATGATGTGGTGGAGGCGTTCAAGAAATTCAAACAAAAGAGCCAGCTGGCATTTAAAAGCTTCCTGAAAGGAACTGCAGATGAAGAGAAGGTCAGTTATATTTTACTATGGCTCGGGGAGAAGGGTCTAGACATTTTTAACAGTTGGAGCTTAACAGAGCCTGACTGCAATAATCCGGGAATAGTCCTTGAAAGGTTTGCGAACCATATGGAGCCCAAATCAAACCACAGAATCCATCGGTATGAGTTCCAAGGGCTAAGACAAGACCCACAAGAAACAACCGACACTTTCCTTTCGAGACTAAGGAACGTGGCCAAGAAATGCAGATTTGGTGATGAAGATGACAGAATTGTCGACCAGCTAATATGGGGGTGCGCCCACCAAGAGGTCCAAAAGTCCCTAATAGGGAAAGACACCCTCAACCTAAAAGACGCCGTAGATGCTGCCAGAGCTTTCGAAGCCACAAGGAAACAAATGTCCTCCCTCTGCCTTCAAGTTGGCTCATCTCAGAGCAGCACCAGAGTGAATATAGACGCTCTCTCAAAACGTGACCCTGGCTCCACCTTAAAGGCTCCAAAGCAGACATTTTCTAGGCATGCAAACAAACAAGCAAGCCAAAGAAGCTGCTGGAACTGCGGTACAGAGCATGCATTTGATGATCGCAGGGCGTGCCCAGCATACGGGACTACCTGCAACTCATGTGGGAGGCCTAACCACTGGAAGAAAATGTGTAGGTCAACAAAATCATACAGCACCAAGCCAAAGCAGCAATGGTCAAAGAACGATAGAAATACGAGAAGGAAACAAATACACGCACACGTCCAACAGGAAGAGGAGATAACCTCAGATACCTCTGAGGAAGAATTCCTTTCCGTTGGGACCATTGACGTCCACGAAATGGGAAACAGCAAAACACATAGCAACAGAGAGGAAGCATATACTATAATACAACTACAGAAAAAAGTGGGAAAGAAAAGAACAACGATTAATCTAAGGCTCAAAATTGATACTGGAGCCCAGAGCAATATCTTACCAGTCAATCTTTACGGAAAGATATTCCCTGAACACATGACAAAAGATGGCAGCGTCAGGAAAGGAATCCTTGGAAGTAGCGATGTAGTCCTAGCTGCATACGGAGGTTCCATAATCCCACAGCTAGGCAAAATAATCATAGCAGGAACATACAAAGGGAAAGAAGTGAAATGCCCCTTCTTCATCACTAAATCGAAAGGACCTGCTATTCTCGGCCTGAACACGTGCCAAAGACTGAAGATTGTGTCAATCAACTATGAAATCAAGACAAACTCCTGCAGAATTGACAGAAACATACCCATCAAAAACCGGCCGCCCATCAGGAACAAAGAAGAATTGATGGACATGTACCCAGAGTGTTTTGACGATACCGTTGGTTGTTTTGAGGAATACGAATACCATATCACAGTAGACCCCAGTGTGAAGCCAGTGATCCACCCACCCCGCCGTGTTCCCCTTGAACTGAAAGAGAGGCTAAGGGAACAACTAAACGAAATGGAAGAAAAGGGCATCATCACAGCAATAACTAAACCAACTGATTGGGTAAATTCAATTGTTATCAAAGAAAAGCCAAACGGAAAACTAAGGATATGCCTTGATCCCAGGGATCTGAACAATGCATTGAAGCGCGACCATTATCCAACTCCAACCCTTGAAGAGATCACACCCGCACTAGCCGGTTCCAAGGTGTTCAGCAAGCTGGATGCTAGCAATGGATATTGGAACGTCAAAATAGACCGGAAGTCATCAATGCTCACCACTTTCAACACGCCATTTGGCAGATTCAGATTCAACAGGCTCCCATTCGGGCTGAAGGTGAGTCAAGATGTCTTCCAGCGGAAAATAGATGAAACATACAAAGGCTGTAAAGGGGCAATCGGGATAGCAGATGATATCCAAGTATACGGCAGAGATGAAAACACGCATGATTACAACCTCCATGAGGCTATGGAAAAAACTCGAAGAGCCGGCATAAAGCTCAATGCAGACAAATGCATAATCAAAGAAAGGGAGTGCAAATTCTTTGGACTGATTTACTCTGCAGAAGGAGTGAAACCGGACCCTACAAAAGTGGATGCTATCAACCACATGGAGGAACCCAAAGACAAGAAACAGTTAAGAAGTTTCCTAGGGCTCATACAATACATGGGAGTCTTCATACCTAAGCTTGCTAATCATACAGCAAATCTCCGTGAATTGATGAAAGACGACGCTGAATTTGATTGGTGTGCTTCACATAGCCAAGATTTTGGGAAATTAAAACAACTCATCAGCAAAGAAACGATCCTGCAGTACTATGACAGACAGAAACCTGTAACACTCCAAGTTGATGCCTCCATGAGAGGAGTTGGAGCAGTACTGATACAAAATGGCCGACCTATTGCGTATGCATCCAAAGCACTCACTCCTACAGAATCAAGGTACGCAAACATAGAGAGAGAACTCTTAGCAGTAGTCTATGGCTGCGAGAAATTTCACACTTACCTATATGGAAGGTATTTCGACATCGAAACAGACCACCGCCCTCTAGAACAAATCGGAAAAAAAAACCTCACCAAAGCACCAGCCAGACTACAGAGACTATTACTGAGGCTACAGAGCTACGACTACAACATCAGATACAAGCCAGGAAAAGACCTGCTGCTAGCTGACGCCCTATCCAGACTATCAACACATGACAAACAAGAGATGGAAGGGCTGAGCATAAAGATCCACCACATTGTGAGTGTGACAAGCGTGAAGCTGGAACAGATTAAAGAGGAAACAGCCAGAGATGAAGAACTCCAGCTCCTCACCCAAATGGTAATACAGGGGTGGCCAGAAAAGAGACAACAAGTTCAGCCTATCCTCCGCGAATACTGGACCATCCGTGATGATATTTCGGTAGAGAATGGAGTCCTGCTGGCCGGATCACGAATCATCATACCCAAGTCCATGAAAAAAGAAATCCTCGAAAAGATCCACCAAGGACACTTAGGAATGGAAAAGTGCAGACTCCGTGCTAAATCCGCTGTGTACTGGATAGGCATGTACAAGGACATAGAAAAGCTGGTATCTACATGCCACATATGCCAAAAATACAGGAATTCACAACAGAAGGAGGAAATGACACCCAGTGATATCCCAAGCCGGCCATGGCAAACCATCGGAGCAGACCTGTTCACAGAGAACCAGCAATGGTATTTGATTATGGCCTGCTACTACTCCAAATTCCCATTTGTGAGAAACATAAAGGACTTGAAAGCTAAAACAATTGTGTCAATTGTTAGAGGGTTGTTTGCAGAGCAAGGAATACCTGAGCAGATCGTATGTGACAATGGAACCCAATTCACATCTCGGGAATTCAGAGAGCTGGCCACCGAATACGGGTTCAAAATCACAACATCTTCACCACATTACCCAAAGGGCCATGGGTTTATTGAAAGGCAAGTACAGACAGCCAAGAAAATACTAATAAAATGCCGAGAGGCAAAGGAGGATCCAAACCTGGCACTATTATCCTTACGGGCAACTCCACTAAAGGCTGACATGAAGTCTCCTGCAGAAATGCTAAATGGCAGGAAATACAAAACCACCCTGCCAAGCAAAATCCAACCCCCTATCGACCAAGAAGAAACAAGGGCAAAATTGGCAGCTGCCCAGGAGGAGGGGCTGAAACAATACAACAAAAATGCACAGTACTTGCCTGAACTATTTCAAGGCCAAAACGTACATGCTCAGGATCCAATAACAAAGAAATGGACCCCAGCACAAATCACCAGTAGGGCTGGAACCCCAAAATCATATATCATAGAGACAGAACCGGGCAGGCAGTTGAGACGAAACAGAATTCACATCCGCCCGACACCTGAAATGTCAACACCTGCAACTTCAAAGACAACACCAGCAACTCCTAGGACACCACCCACAGCAACAGCAACACCTGCCATTGATGACAACACATTCTCACAAACTGCTACCAGTGAGTTATATAGTCAACCAGCACCAACCAATGGCCAGGAAACGACTCAACAAGTCACCAATACATCGAGTGCAACACTGCAGGCAACAACCAGATCTACTAGATCCAGGAGCAACATCTTACCCCCAGCGCGTTATCGCTAGCACTGGAAGGGACAAGTCACAAGTCACGCCAAGACATGACTCTTGACTGGCTACGCACTACCTGAAAGAAAACAAGCTGCCATTATATATTTTGTTGTGTAGTATAGTAGAAAGCAGAATGCCATGAATGTGGGCAGAATAATCCCACGGTATCTGCTACAGGATTGCCACCCTCGCTCTGGAAATCCTCTAGTGTCACTAACTTTTATTCTTTTCTTTTGAGAAGGGGGGATGTTACATATGCTACATATTCATTGTAGCAGTCCCAACCTCCTGCACTACTTTGTATCAGGCACACTCACCACACACACACACACACTGTGATTAGGTATGTAAGCACTTTTCAGTATCACTACGCCACACAGGCAAGGAGCTGAATAAAGGAGTAAATTAAGGCAACTGAAACAACCTGAATTGTGTCGTTATTATCAGGACATCAAACCCGAAGACACAACAGGCACTTGCATTTTTTTTCATGCATTAATTAAATACAATGAAAATATATCAATAAGAGCCAACTCAAAGCTTTCATTTGAGCCAAAGATCGTGGTATAATACCACTTCCTTCCACGAGATATGATAGGAGCAAAGATGTCCTTCTGCAGTTGTACAGGGCCCTAGTGAGACCGCACCTGGAGTACTGTGTGCAGTTGTACAGGGCCCTAGTGAGACCGCACCTGGAGTACTGTGTGCAGTTGTACAGGGCCCTAGTGAGACCGCACCTGGAGTACTGTGTGCAGTTGTACAGGGCCCTAGTGAGACCGCACCTGGAGTACTGTGTGCAGTTGTACAGGGCCCTAGTGAGACCGCACCTGGAGTACTGTGTGCAGTTGTACAGGGCCCTAGTGAGACCGCACCTGGAGTACTGTGTGCAGTTGTACAGGGCCCTAGTGAGACCGCACCTGGAGTACTGTGTGCAGTTGTACAGGGCCCTAGTGAGACCGCACCTGGAGTACTGTGTGCAGTTGTACAGGGCCCTAGTGAGACCGCACCTGGAGTACTGTGTGCAGTTGTACAGGGCCCTAGTGAGATCGCACCTGGAGTACTGTGTGCAGTTGTACAGGGCCCTAGTGAGACCGCACCTGGAGTACTGTGTGCAGTTGTACAGGGCCCTAGTGAGACCGCACCTGGAGTACCGTGTGCAGTTTTGGTCTCCTAATTTGAGGAAGGATATTCTTGCTATTGAGGGCGTGCAGCGTAGGTTCACCAGGTTAATTCCCGGAATGGCGGGACTGTCGTATGTTGAAAGACTGGAGCGACTAGGCTTGTATACACTGGAATTTAGAAGGATGAGAGGGGATCTTATCTAAACGTATAAGATTATTAAGGGGTTGGACACGTTAGAGGCAGGAAACATGTTCCCAATGTTGGGGGAGTCCAGAACCAGGGGCCACACACAGTTTAAGAATAAGGGGTAAGGCCATTTAGAACGGAGATGAGGAAAACCCTTTCCAGTCAGGTTACAAACAAGCTGTCCATAGTGGACATATTTTCACTGTACACATGACAATAAACTAAATTAAACTAAATAGATGTGTAGGAAGGAACTGCAGATGCTGGTACAAATTCTCTGCCTCAGAAGGCAGTGGAGGCCAATTCTCTGAATGCATTCAAGAGAGAGCTAGATAGAGCTCTTAAGGATAGCGGAGTCAGGGGGTACGGGGAGAAGGCAGGAACGGGGTAGTGATTGAGAATGATCAGCCATGATCACATTGAATGGCGGTGCAGGCTCGAAGGGCCGAATGGCCTCCTCCTGCACCTATTGCCTATTGTCTATAAATCAAAGTCGTAGCAAAGTATGACCCGTTTGCATGACAACGCGCATTGGCAAAATTGTGATTCCGCAATTTGCCCGGGCTTTTAGAACCACAAATTCAGGTCGCCTGCAGTCGAGTCGAGTGTCATTAGGGTAGCTACGGCTGTCTGCTTTCAGAATTGATATCGATTAGCATCAGAGGAGGAACCTACCGCCACGAACAAAGAAAAGTTCGCAGCGGTGTGAATCGCATGTTTTTGTCAACAAAAAAACATACGCGGTTTTGTGTCAGCGAAACGCGCTGCGCCCTCACGTGGTTTTACAAGAGCCTTAGACCCACCGTCCTCAGTCATGTTTTGTTTTACATATAGTGTTCATATCATATCATATATATACAGCCGGAAACAGGCCTTTTCGGCCCTCCAAGTCCGTGCCGCCCAGTGATCCCCGCACATTAACACTATCCTACACCCACTAGGGACAATTTTTACATTTACATTTACCCAGCCAATTAACCTACATACCTGTACGTCTTTGGAGTGTGGGAGGAAACCGAAGATCTCGGAGAAAACCCACGCAGGTCACGGGGAGAACGTACAAACTCCTTACAGTGCAGCACCCGTAGTCAGGATCGAACCTGAGTCTCCGGCGCTGCATTCGCTGTAAAGCAGCAACTCTACCGCTGCGCCACCGTGCCGCCCGTGCTACCGTGTTAGGAAGGAACTGCAGGTTGCTGCTTTACACCGCAGAAGATAGGCGCAAAATACTGGAGTAACACAGGCACGACAGGAGAGAAGGAGCGGGTGATGAAGGTGGAATCTCATGTGGATAGGGTGGTGAAGAAGGCGTTTGGTATGCTTGCCTTTATAAATCAGAGCATCGAGTATAGAAGTTGGGATGTAATGTTAAAATTGTACAGGGCATTGGTGAGGCCGAATCTGGAGTATGGCGTGCAGTTCTGGTCGCCAAATTATAGGAAAGATGTCGACAAAATGGAGAGGGTACAGAGGAGATTTACTAGAATGTTGCCTGGGTTTCAGCACTTAAGCTACAGAGAGAGGTTGAACAGGTTGGGTCTTTATTCTTTGGAGCGTAGAAGGTTGAGGGGGGGACTTGATAGAGGTTTTTTAAATGTTGAGAGGGACGGACAGAGTTGACGTGGGTAGGCTTTTCCCTTTGAGAGTGGGGAAGATTCCAACAAGGGGACATAGCTTCAGAATTGAGGGACAAAAGTTTAGGGGTAACATGAGGGGTAACTTCTTTACTCAGAGGGTGGTGGCTGTATGGAATGGGCTTCCGGTGGAAGTGGTGGAGGCTAGCTCGGTTTTATTATTTAAGAGTAAATTGGATAGGTATATGGATAAGAGGGGATTAGAGGGTTATGGTCTGAGTGCAGGTAGATGAGACTAGGTCAGGGAGAGTGGTCAGCGTGGACTGGTAGGGCCGAACGGGCCTGTTTCCGTGCTGTAGTTGTTATATGGTTATATGATGTTTCGAGTCGAGACACACCTTTTTAATCAGACATATATATATCGCCAGGGACGGGCGTTATCAATGTCAGTTTGATATTTTAATGTCATTTAATAATTCAGGGCATAATAAGGAATGAGCTATAGATCGTGAGCTGCCAGAGGAGGTTGTTGAAGTAGGTACAGTAACAATCTGGCTCACGTTGACTGGCATCCGGTGCCCTCGGTAGCGGGCGTAATTCCTGCGTTTTCTAATTCTCCTTCACAGATTTCATGAGGGGGTGTGACTGAAAACTTGGTCAAAAAGTCATTTTAAAGAAGCAACAAGGGAGGACGGGCAGCATCTCTAGAGAGAAGGAACGGGTGATGTTTTGGGTCGAGACACTCCTTAATCAGACATAAATATCGCCAGGGACGGGCGTTATCAATGTCAGTTTGATATTTTAATGTCATTTAATAATTCAGTGCATAATAAGCAATGAGCTGCCAGAGGAGGTTGTTGAAGTAGGTACAGTAACAACCTGGCTCAAGTTGGCTGGCATCCGGTGCTCTCGGTAGCGGGCGTAATTCCTGCGTTTTCTACTTCACAGATTTTATGAGGGGGTGTGACTGAAAATAGACAATAGGTGCAGGAGGAGGCCATTCGGCCCTTCGAGCCAGCACTGCCATTCAATGTGATCATGGCTGATCATTCTCAATCAGTACCCCGTTCCTGCTTTCTCCCCCATACCCCCTGACTCCGCTATCCTTAAGAGCTTTATCCAGCTCTCTCTTGAATGTATTCAGAGAATTGACCTCCACTGCCTTCTGAGGCAGAGAATTCCACAGATTCACAACTCTGACTGAAAAGGTTTTTCCTCATCTCCGTTCTAAATGGCCTACCCCTTATTCTTAAACTGTGGCCCCTTGTTCTGGACTCCCCCAACACTGGGAACATGTTTCCTGCCTCTAACGTGTCCAACCCCTTAATAATCATATACGTTACGATAAGATCTCCTCCCATTCTTCTAAATTCCAGTGTGTACAAGCCTAGTCGCTCCAGTCTTTCAACATATGACAGTCCCGCCATTCCGGGAATTAACCTAGTAAACCTACGCTGCACGCCCTCAATAGCAAGAATATCCTTCCTCAAATTTGGAGACCAAAACTGCACACAGTACTCCAGGTGCGGTCTCACTAGGGCCCTGTACAACTGCAGAAGGACCTCTTTGCTCCTATACTCAACTCCTCTTGTTATGAAGGCCAACATTCCATTGGCTTTCTTCACTGCCTGCTGTACCTGCATGCTTCCTTTACTTGGTGAAAAAGTCATTTTAAAGAGGCAACAAGGGAGGACAGAGAGGTGTAGAGCAGGAATTCCAGTTAAAGACCCAGCACAATAAATCAATTCTCAAGTTCTCTTCTCTAAAGTTAATTCTCTCCCTTGGTCGCACTTGGTTTAGTGTAATTTATTATCACTTGTACCGAGGTACAGTAAAAAACTTTTTTACTTGCATGGTATCCAGTCAGCAGAAAGACTCTACATGATTACAATCATGCTGTCCTTAGTGTTCAGGTTGTCATTTTACCTCTGTACACATGACAATAGACTAAACAAGACAGATGGGTATCAAGGAACTGCAGATGCTGGTTTACACCGAAGATAGGCGCAAAATACTGGAGTAACGCAGGCACGACAGGACAGAAGGAGCGGGTGATGTTTTGGGTCGAGACACTCCTTTTTAATCAGACATAAAAAATCGCCAGGGGCAGGCGTTATCAATGTCAGTTTGATATTTTAATGTCATTTAATAATTCAGGGCATAATAAGGAATGAGCTGTAGATCGTGAGCTGCCAGAGGAGGTTGTTGAAGTAGGTACAGTAACAATTTATTCACAAAATGCTGGAGTAACTCAGCAGGTCAGGCAGCATCTCGGGAGAGAAGGAATGGGTGACGTTTCGGGTCGAGACCCTTCTTCAGACTGATGTCGGGGGTGGGACAAAGGAAGGATATAGGTGGAGACAGGAAGATAGAGGGAGATCTGGGAAGGAGGAGGGGAAGGGAGGGACAGAGGAGCTATCTAAAGTTGGAGAAGTCGACGTTCATACCGCCGGGCCGCAAACTGCCCAGGCGAAATATGAGGTGCTGTTCCTCCAATTTCCGGCGGGCCTCACTATGGCACTGGAGGAGGCCCATGACAGAGAGGTCAGACTGGGAATGGGAGGGGGAGTTAAAGTGCTGGGCCACCGGGAGATCAGTTGCGTTAATGCAGACCGAGCGCAGGTGTTCAGCGAAGCGATCGCCGAGCCTGCGCTTGGTTTCGCCGATATAAATAAGTTGACATCTAGAGCAGCGGATGCAATAGATGAGGTTGGAGGAGGTGCAGGTGAACCTCTGTCTCACCTGGAAAGACTGTTTGGGTCCTTTGATGGAGTTGAGGGGGGAGGTAAAGGGACAGGTGTTACATCTCGTGCGGTTGCAAGGGAAAGTGCCCGGGGTTAGGGTGGTTTGGGTGGGAAGGGACGAGTGGACCAGGGAGTTGCAGAGGGAACGGTCTCTGCGGAACGCAGAGAGGGTAGGGGATGGGAAGATATGGCCAGTGGTGGGGTACAGTAACAACCTGGTTCAAGTTGGCTGGCATCTGGTGCCCTCGGTAGCGGGCGTAATTCCTGCGTTTTCTAATTCTCCTTCACAGATTTCATGAGGGGGTGTGACTGAAAACTTGGTCAAAAAGTCATTTTAAAGAGGCAACGAGGGAGGATAGGCAGCATCTCTGGAGAGAAGGAACGGATGATGTTTCGGGTCGAGACACTTCTTAATCAGACATAAATATCGCCAGGGACGGGCTTTATCAATGTCAGTTTGATATTTTGATGTCATTTATTAATTCAGAGCATAATAAGGAATGAGCTGCCAGAGGAGGTTGTTGAATCAGGTTCAATAACAACCTGGCTCAAGTTGGCTGGCATCCAGTGCCCTCAGTGGTGGGTGTAATTCCTGCGTTTTCTAATTCTACTTCACAGATTTCATGAGGGGGTGTGACTGAAAACTTGGTCAAAACTTCATTTTAAAGAGGCAACAAGGGAGGACAGAGAGGTGTAGAGCAGGAATTCCAGTTAAAGGCCCAGCGCACTAAATCAATTCTCAAGTTCTCTTCTCTAAAGTTCACTCTCTCCCTAGGTCGCACTAAGTTTAGTGTAGTTTATTGTCATGCGTACCGAGGTACAGTGTAAAGCCTTTTTGTTGCACGCTATCCAGTCAACGGAAAGTCTAGGCGGCACGGTAGCGCAGCGGTAGAGTTGCTGCTTTACAGCGAATGCAGCGCCGGAGACTCAGGTTCGATCCTGACTACGGGTGCTGCACTGTAAGGAGTTTGTACGTTCTCCCCGTGACCTGCGTGGGTTTTCCCCGAGATCTTCGGTTTCCTCCCACACTCCAAAGACGTACAGGTATGTAGGTTAATTGGCTGGGTAAATGTAAAAATTGTCCCTAGTGGGTGTAGGACAGTGTTAATGTACGGGGATCGCTGGGCGGCACGGACTTGGTGGGCCGAAAAGGCCTGTTTCCGGCTGTATATATATGATATGATATGATATGACTACAAACATAGTGTACATATTTTCACTGTACCTCGGTACACGTGACAGTGAACAAAATTAAACTAAAAAGATGTGTAGGAAGTAACTGCAGATGCTGGTACAAATGCTGTGCCTCAGAAGGCAGTGGAGGCCAATTCTCTGAATGCATTCAAGAGAGAGCTAGATAGAGCTTTTAAGGATAGCAGAGTCAGGGGGTACGGGGAGAAGGCAGGAACGGGGCACTGATTGAGAATGATCAGCCATGATCACCTTGAATGGTGGTGCGTACAGGCTCGAAGGGCCGAATGGCCTCCTCCTGCACCAATTGTCTATTGTCTAAATGTCTGCACACATGACAATAAACTAATCTAAAGGGATGGGTATCAAGGAACTGCAGATGCTGGTTTATACTGAAGATAGACACAAAATACTGGAATAACTCAGGCAGCATCTCTGGAGAGAAGGAATGGGTGACTTTTGGGGTTGAGACCCCATTACAGGAAGAATATGAAGGCTTTGGAGGACATGCCAATGAGGTATTGGTTTATTAATGTTATTTGTACCCGTGATTCAATATTCAGTCTGAAGAAGAATCCTGACCTGAAACATCATCTGTGTATTTTTTCCCACAGATGCTGGATGATCTGCTGAGTTCTTCCAGCACTTTGTATTTTTGCTCAAGATTTTAGCACCTTGTATCTAGGTTTTATTTATTCACTGGACCAAGTTGGGCCCAAACCTCTCCTGCATTGGTGCAGCACCCTCTCCTTCCCCCCTCCCTCTTCCCCCCTCCCCCTTCCCCCCTCCCCTCTCCCCTCACCCCTCCCCTCCCCTTTCTCTCCCCTTCCCTCCCCTCCATCCCCCTCAACCCCCCTTCTCCTCCCCCCCCTCCACCTCCCTCCCTCCCTCCCTAGGAGATAGATTTAAACTTTAAAATATAAATAACTTAAAAAATATAACACCGATTTCAATGAGACTTCTTTCATTAGCACCAAAGGGACGACGGTGAGTAAGGTGGGCCTACAATTTTTGTGCTATCGTGCACTGTTTTGGCTGTAGGCAAACAAACAAGGGTTTTAGTGTTGTGATATCATGAGAGGTAGAGTCATAGAGGGGAGATACATTTCCTCCCGGTGGATGCAACAAGGACTACAAACCATCATGGCTGCCAGCAAAAGACTACAAAACCCATAGTCAGCAGGGCTGCCTGCCCTGCTGACACTGATTGCTGCTGACACTGATTGCTGCTGACACTGATTGCTGCTGACACTGATTGCTGCTGACACTGATTGCTGCTGACACTGATTGCTGCTGACACTGATTGCTGCTGACCCTGATTGCTGCTGACACTGATAGCTGCTGACACTGATTGCTGCTGACACTGATTGCTGCCCAGCAGAACCAGATGAGCTGATTGCCTCAGTGAGAGAGCTAAAAGGGAAGGGAGGCAGTATATTTAAAGAGAGAGACAACGACTGGAGCAGAGAGGGAGAGGAGCAGTGTTTGAGTTATATTTGGCAAGAAGGCAGCAAGCTACAGTTTTGATTTAACTACCTATTTTGGTTTTGTGTACCTGTCTGCAAACAATTATGTTTACCTGTTTTTGGAAAAGACTAAATATATGGAATTTAAGTTTGAAAACAAGAACGTTTGTGCCTTCATTTCCGGCACCCACACCTCCCAACCTTCAAGAGAAAAGCTCCCGACCTCTCAAGACATCACAGTATATAGATTTGACACTTGAAATGCATCTGTCAAAATGGCACATTGGATTGTTTTCTTTGGCATTCGTTGGTGGTTGTTTCAATCAGCAATTGCTTTGATGCTTGGAATAATGTAGCAAAATGTGATTAACTACGAACAACTTCCACTTCACCCGATGATGACCTCATTTTCCATTTGTGATGGAGATTGCTGCATCTGCTATGCATTTTTTGAATGCAATTAAGTACAATATTTAGTATAAGAAAATAACTGCAGATGCTGGTACAAATCGAAGGTATTTATTCACAAAATGCTGGAGTAACTCAGCGGGTCAGGCAGCATCTCGGGAGAGAAGGAATGGGTGACTTTTCGGGTCGAGACCCTTCTTCAGACCGATGTCAGGGGGGAGTGACAAAGGGAGGATATAGTTGGAGACAGGAAGATAGAGGGAGAACTGGGAAGGGGGAGGGGAAGAGAGGGACATAGGAACTATCTAAAGTTGGAGAAGTCGATGTTCATACCACTGGGCTGCAAACTTTAACTCCCCCTCCCATTCCCAGTCTGACCTTTCTGTCATGGGCCTCCTCCAGTGCCATAGTGAGGCCCACCGCAAATTGGAGGAACAGCACCTCATATTTCACCTGGGCAGCTTGCAGCCCAGTGGTATGAACATTGACTTCTCCAACTTTAGATAGTTCCTCTGTCACGTTCTGGTTCAGCCTGGATCTTGCCATTTGTGTCCATGTTCCAATAGACAATAGACAATAGACAATTGGTGCAGGAGGAGGCCATTCAGCCCTTTGAGCCAGCACCGCCATTCAATGCGATCATGGCTGATCACTCTCAATCAGTACCCCGTTCCTGCCTTCTCCCCATACCCCCTCACTCCGCTATCCTTAAGAGCTCTATCCAGCTCTCTCTTGAAAGCATCCAACAAACTGGCCTCCACTGCCTTCTGAGGCAGAGAATTCCACACCTTCACCACTCTCTGACTGAAAAAGTTCTTCCTCATCTCCGTTCTAAATGGCCTACCCCTTATTCTTAAACTGTGGCCCCTTGTTCTGGACTCCCCCAACATTGGGAACATGTTTCCTGCCTCTAATGTGTCCAATCCCCTAATTATCTTATATGTTTCAATAAGATCCCCCCTCATCCTTCTAAATTCCAGTGTATACAAGCCCAATCGCTCCAGCCTTTCAACATATGATAGTCCCGCCATTCCGGGAATTAACCTAGTGAACCTACGCTGCACGCCCTCCATAGCAAGAATATCCTTCCTCAAATTTGGAGACCAAAACTGCACACAGTACTCCAGGTGCGGTCTCACCAGGGCCCGGTACAACTGTAGAAGGACCTCTTTGCTCCTATACTCAACTCCTCTTGTTATGAAGGCCAACATTCCATTGGCTTTCTTCACTGCCTGCTGTACCTGCATGCTTCCTTTCAGTGACTGATGCACTAGGACACCCAGATCTCGTTGAACTCCCCCTCCTCCTAACTTGCCTTCTTTGCCTTTCTGCCACTCTCCTTTCCTGATTTGCCCACGATCCCCATTGATTGACGTAATGCAAAACCCACAAGCTGGTCTGAGGAAAATCTCATCCTGTGTAAGGGGTGCCTGCAAGCAGCGGCAGACCCACGGTTTCTGCCCTTTATCACAATACCAAGGCAGTATCAATGAGCTGTTTCATTCTGATTCTATCATGACTGCCCAGCTTGTCTGGCAAAATGCCTCATCCCCAGAACTCACCAACAAGCACCAAGGCCTGGCCTGGCTGGCGGTGAGGGGAGCCCTCCCAGTCAGATCCTTCCTGCACCGCCGGAACCTCACTACCGGCGCACGCTGCCCTCGGGACGGCTGCTACGGAGAGGAGACGGTGGCCCACCTCTTCACAGAGTGTGGATTTGCCAAGAGAGTCTGGAGAGGTTTGCAGGGGTCCCTGTTACGATTTATTCCCAGCAGCTCCGTCACAGAGGACTCTGTGATCTACGGACCGTTCCCAGGGACAGTAGCATTCGGAGACTGACATCGAGTGCCGCTGGAAGGTCATCAACTCGGTGAAAGACGCTCGTTGGACTGCCCGAGCTTTGTTGACCTCCCAGCGGAGCGAGCTGTCCGTCGGGGAATGTTGCTGACTGGGCCCGCTGCAGACTGCAGGAGTACGTGCTGAGGGACGCACTGAAGCTCGGTGCAGCCAACGCCAAGGCCCTGTGGGGGAGGTCCACAGTCTAGGGGCCTTCCGCTGCTCGACATGGGGGGGGGGGGGGGGTAGGGTGTGGTGGAGAGAGACGCCCCTCCAAATAAGGGATTCTGGGTAAAATTGGAAATGAATATCTGCATTGAATGTGTAACCTCCGGAAATGTCGGATGGAGTTGTTGAAAAGAAGACGTTTTGTAAATATTTATTACTTGAATAAAGTATTTTTTGATATTAAAAAAAAAATTCTGATTCTATCATTCAATGGTCTTGGAGTCTTATAGCACAAAACGACCCCTTTGTCCCAACTTGTCGATGTTCATACCACTTTAGATAGTTAGTGGTATGAACATCGACTTCTCCAACTTTAGATAGTTGTGGTATGAACATCGACTTCTCCAACTTTAGATAGTTCCTCTGTCCCTCTCTTCCCCTCCTCCTTCCCAGATCTCCCTCTATCTTCCTGTCTCCACCTATATCATTCCTTTGTCCCGCCCCCCTGACATCAGTCTGAAGAAGGGTCTCGACCCAAAACGTCTCCCATTCCTTCTCTCCCGAGATGCTGCCTGACCCGCTGAGTTACTCCAGCATTTTGTGAATAAATACCTTCAATTTGTACCAGCATCTGAAGTTATTTTCTTATATGCCTTTGGCCTATATCCCTCTAAACCTTTTCGATCCATGTACCTGTCCAAATGCCTTTTAAATGTTGTTATACTACCTGGCTCAACAACCTTCTCTGGCAGCAAATGCCATATACTCACTGCTTGCTTGTAGGAAACAGTTGCCCATCAGGTTCTTATTAAATATTTCCTCTCTCACTTAAATCTATGTCCCTTGGTGCTTGATTCCCCAATTCTGGGTGGAAAAACTGTGCATTTACCCTATCATAGAAACATAGAAACATAGAAAATAGGTGCAGGAGTAGGCCATTTGGCCCTTCGAGCCTGCACCGCCATTCAATATGATCATGGCTGATCATTCAGCTCAGTAGCCTGTACCTGCCTTCTCTCCATACCCCCTGATCCCTTTAGCAAAAAGGGCCACATCTAACTCCCTCTTAAATATAGCCAATGAACTGGCCTCAACTACCTTCTGTGGCAGAGAATTCCACAGACTCACCACTCTCTGTGTGAAGAAATGTTTTCTCATCTCGGTCCTAAAAGACTTCCCCCTTATCCTTAAGCTGTGACCCCTGGTTCTGGACTCCCCCAACATCCGGAACAATTTTCCCGCATCTAGCCTCTCCAACCCCTTAAGAATTTTATATGTTTCTATAAGATCCCCCCTCAGTCTTCTAAATTCCAGCGAGTACAAGCCCAGTCTATCTAGTCTTTCCTCATATGTAAGTCCCGCCATCCCAGGGATCAATCTGGTGAACCTTCTCTGTACTCCCTCTAAGACAAGAACGTCTTTCCTCAGGTTAGGAGACCAAAACTGCACACAATACTCCAGGTGCAGTCTCACCAAGGCCCTGTACAACTGCAGCAGAACCTCCCTGCTCCTAAACTCAAATCCTCTTGCTATGAATGCCAACATACCATTCGCTTTCTTCACTGCCTGCTGCACCTGCATGCTTGCTTTCAATGACTGGTGCACCATGACACCCAGGTCACGTTGCATCTCCCCTTCTCCCAATCGGTCACCATTCAGGTAATACTCTGCTTTCCTGTTCTTGCCGCCAAAGTGGATAACCTCACATTTATCCACATTATATTGCATCTGCCATGCATTTGCCCACTCGCCTAATCTATCCAAGTCACTCTGCAGCCTCCTAGCATCCTCCTCGCAGCTAACACTGCCACCCAGCTTCGTGTCATCCGCAAACTTAGAGATGTTGCATTCAATTCCCTCGTCCAAATCATTAATATACACTGTAAATAACTGGGGTCCCAGCACTGAGCCTTGCGGTACCCCACTATCACTGCCTGCCATTCCGAAAAGGACCCGTTTATTCCTACTCTTTGCTTCCTGTCCGCCAACCAATTTTCTATCCACCTCAACACTGAACCCTCAATACTGTGTGCTTTAAGTTTGTACACCAATCTCCTATGTGGGACCTTGTCGAAGGCCTTCTGAAAGTCCAGATATAACACATCGACTGGTTCTCCCTTATCCACTCTACTAGTTACATCCTCGAAAAATTCTATAAGATTCGTCAGACATGATTTGCCTTTGGTAAATCCATGCTGACTTTGTCCGATGATTTCTCCACTTTCCAAATGTAATGCTATCAATTCCCCACATGATCAAATGCACCACAATAAAGTCACCCCTCACCAAGGAATAACGTTCTAGCCTGCCCAATATAGCTCAGGCCCTCAAGTCCTGGCAACATCCTCTTTCAAATGGTGTTCTGTTTTTATTGCAACAAACCACAAGATGGAGATATAGAGTTGGGATTCTCGTTAATATTCCATCCTTAAACCAAGTGGCTGAATCTTGTCTGAGGCAATCCAGCTGATTTCCCGGCGTAGATCAATTTACCTGGAAGAATCGTATCAGCAAGATGGAAATTTCAACTGGAGGCGAGAGATTTCAATGGAGTTTTTTTTTAACATGATTCTTCCTCCTGTAGGGAAGCTCGTTGTTGGTCTGATAAGCAATGCTGTAAACAATTGCCACACTACCCAATGTCTTTTGACTTTAACCCTGCCTCTATTAAATTTGGGTTCATTAAGATGAAGTTAACATTAACAATGTGGGATACATTGTTGATGTTAACTTCATCTTAATGAACCCAAATTCAATTAATTCAATTCACGGCATTCAATTCAGGGCGGCACGGTGGCGCAGCGGTAGAGTTGCTACCTTACAGCGAATGCAGCGCCGGAGACTCGGGTTCGATCCTGACTACGGGCGCCGTCTGTACGGAGTTTGTACGTTCTCCCCGTGACCTGCGTGGCTTTTCTCCGAGATCATCGGTTTCCTCCCACACTCCAAAGAAGTACAGGTTTGTAGGTTAATTGGCTGGGCAAATGTAAAAATTGTCCCTAGTGGGTGTAGGATAGTGTTAGTGTGCGGGGATCGCTGGGCGGCGCGGACCCGGTGGGCCGAAGGGCCTGTTTCTGCGCTGTATCTCTAAATCTAAAAATATCTAAAAATAATCTGAGATCTCTGAGCTCCTCCAATTCTTTCTTCTTGAGCATCCGCAAAAATTACAAGCGGGACTATTGACGTGCTGAACCTTTAACTGGGATACCTACCCTAAACCTCTCTACCCCTCTCTCCTCCCTTGGGAGTCCTTCAAAGTGACCAATTTCTTTTCATCGCCTCTCATCTGGAAATCTGAAATAAAAGAAAATATGCAGCAGTTACACAGCAGGTTAAGCAGCACATGTGAAGAAAGAAAACGTTACCAGTTATAGTCAGTCTTTCTTTCTTTCTTTCTTTCTTTCTTTCTTTCTTTCTTTCTTTCTTTCTTTCTATCATTTTATTTCGTACATGTTAAAAGACATCAATTAAAAAACAAAATAAACCAAAAAAACAGAAGAAATACAACGAATTTCATCCATTACTTAACGTCTTTACATGTGCGAAAAGGAGTAGGAAGAAGTGCGAACTTATTTAATCCTACCCCTATTCCCTAATCAATATTTATCAAGTATTATCTATAATAACTAATACCTAAAATACATATATAACTACATATATACTCACTCAACCATACAATCATATGAATATACCTATTTACACAATAATGTCTATATTAACTACATCTGATATATATATAAAATCACAAACGACATTCTCCTCTCCTCCGACGCTGGCAACCTCAACATCCTCATCCTACTTGACCTCAGCGCCGCCTTTGACACCATAAATCACTCCATTCTCCTCACCCGACTTGAAACCTCCCTTAACATCACCGGCACAGCCCTATCCTGGTTTAAATCTTACCTCTCTGACAGACACCAGTTCATCTCCATTAACAACTGTAAATCCCCCACCGCTCCCCTCCCCCAAGGTGTCCCCCAAGGCTCAGTCCTTGGCCCCCTCCTCTTCATCCTCTACCTGTTCCCCCTTGGTCAATTAATCCGCCGTCATGGTCTCAACTTCCACTGCTTCGCCGATGATATCCAGCTCCTCATCTCCACCAAGTCAATCTCCTCCACCACACACTCTACACTGACAAACTGCATTACTGAAATAAAATCTTGGCTTCAATCAAACTTCCTCAAACTCAATTGCAACAAATCTGAAATCATCATCATTGCTCCAAAAATGCTCACCAAATCCACCCAAAACTTCATCCTCAACATTGATGGTCTCCCAGTATCCACCTCACCTCACATCCGGAATCTTGGAATCATCCTTGATCAAACCCTCTCCTTCGACAAACACATCAAACACATCACAAAGACAGCCTTCTTCCACCTCAAAAACATTGCCCGTCTCCGTCCATCCCTCTCCTCCACAGCTGCAGAAACCCTCATCCACGCCTTCATCACCTCCCGTCTGTACTACTGCAACAGCCTCCTCTATGGCGCACCCTCAAAAATCATCAATAAACTTCAATACATTCAAAACTCCGCTGCCCGTCTACTCACACACACCTCGATCTGTGACCATATCACCCCCGTCCTTTATAAACTCCACTGGCTCCCCATCCCCCAGAGAATCCAGTACAAAATCCTCCTCATAACCTACAAAGCCCTCCATAACCTGGCCCCATCCTACCTGACCGACCTCCTCCACAGGCACACTCCCACCTGCACCCTCCGCTCTGCCGCTGCCAATCTCCTATCCCCCCACATCCGGACTAAACTCAGATCCTGGGGGGACAGGGCTTTCTCCATCGCTGCTCCCACCCTATGGAACTCACTACCCCAAACCGTCAGAGACTCCCCCACACTCACCACATTCAAAACATCGCTGAAGTCTCACCTGTTCAGTACTGCCTTCAACCACTGAAGGTCACCTCACCTACTGTCTCCTTTCCCTGTTCATTTATTTATTTACTTATTTATCTATTTATTAATTTCCCTATGTTCTCAAAATCTCTGTAAAGCGTCTTTGAGTATATGAAAAGCGCTATATAAATAAAATGTATTATTATTATTATTATTATTATATACATACATTAGGCCAATCATATATATACATTTACCCGACCATTTACATACAAAATATAAATACAAATATAGTCACCCACCCGTATAATAAGTCAGATATTAATACAAAATTACTCATACACCACCCCGGGCACTTTCCCTTGCAACCGCACGAGATGCAACACCTGTCCCTTTACCTCCCCCCTCAAATCCATCAAAGGACCCAAACAGTCTTTCCAGGTGAGACAGAGGTTCACCTGCACCTCCTCCAACCTCATCTATTGCATCCGCTGCTCTAGATGTCAACTTATTTATATCGGCGAAACCAAGCGCAGGCTCGGCGATCGCTTCGCTGAACACCTGCGCTCGGTCCGCATTAACGCAACTGATCTCCCGGTGGCCCAGCACTTTAACTCCCCCTCCCACTCCCAGTCTGACCTCTCGGTCATGGGCCTCCTCCAGTGCCATAGTGAGGCCCGCCGGAAATTGGAGGAGCAGCACCTCATATTTCGCCTGGGCAGTTTGCAGCCCGGTGGTATGAACGTCGACTTCTCCAACTTTAGATAGCTCCTCTGTCCCTCCCTTCCCCTCCTCCTTCCCAGATCTCCCTCTATCTTCCTGTCTCCACCTATATCCTTCCTTTGTCCCACCCCCGACATCAGTCTGAAGAAGGGTCTCGACCCGAAACGTCACCCATTCCTTCTCTCCCGAGATGCTGCCTGACCTGCTGAGTTACTCCAGCATTTTGTGAATAAATCGATTTGTACCAGCATCTGCAGTTATTTTCTTATACTACTCATACATCCTTATATGTTCATATAGATATACTTATTTAAATAGTGATGTGTTATTATATGTAGACCTCTGGTGACTGTTAATCCCCCTTCTCACTGTACCTAGAAAAGATCATGTGTTTTATATTTGTTTTTAAACTGGATGATGTTTGAACATTGTTTTAATTCCACATCCATTCTGTTCCATAGCTTTACTCCACTGATTGATATAGAAAATCTTTTCATTGTTGTTCGAGTATTGCGAATCTTGAAATTTAATGTTCCCCTTAAATTATACCCCCCTCCCTCTCTCCTTCATAAAACATTTCCTGTAAGTTACTTGGTAGCAAATTGTTTCTCACTTTGTACATGAATTGAGCTGTTTGATATTCCACAATGTCATAAAATTTGATTATTTTAGACTTTATAAATAATGAGTTATAAACTAATCTTCTCTGTCTGTGATTTCTCCTGCTCTACGACAATCTCTTCGACGAGAGTTTAGCATCATGCTCCCCCTCTGTGATTTCCCCTGCCCTCCTGCTCTACGACAACCATTCCATCCAGAACTCCGCTGCCCGTCTACTCACCCACTCCCCGATCCGTGACCATATCACCCCCGTCCTCTACAAGCTCCACTGGCTCCCCATCCCCCAGAGAATCCAGTACAAAATCCTCCTCATGACCTACAAAGCCCTCCATAACCTGGCCCCATCCTACCCAACTGACCTCCTCCACAGACACACTCCCACCTGCACCCTCCGCTCTGCTGCTGCCAACCTCCTGTCCCCCCCCCATCCGGACCAAACTCATATCCTGGGGGGACAGGGCTTTCTCCATCGCTGCTCCCACCCTCTGGAACTCTCTACCTCAGACCATCAGAGACTCCTCCTCACTCACCACATTCAAAACATCACTGAAGTCTCACTTGTTCAACACCGCCTTCAATCATTGACTGTTGCTCCACCTTATTCTTCCTTTTCTGTTTTTAGATTTTTAGATTTAGATTTAGATTCTACAGCGCGGAAACAGGCCCTTTCGGCCCACCAAGTCCGCGCCGCCCAGCGATCCCCGCACATTAACACTATCCTACACACACCAGGGACAGTTTTTACATTTGCCCAGTCAATTAACCTACAAACCTGCACGTCTTTGGAGTGTGGGAGGAAACCGAAGATCTCGGAGAAAACCCACGCAGGTCACGGGGAGAACGTACAAACTCCGTACAGTACAGCGCCCGTAGTCAGGATCGAACCTGAGTCTCCGGCGCTGCATTCGCTGTAAGGCAGCAACTCTACCGCTGCGCCACCGTGCCGCCCTGAACTGAATGCCATCAATACATTGTTAATGTTAACTTCATCTTAATGAGCCCAAATTTAATAGACAATAGACAATCGGTGCAGGAGTAGGCCATTCAGCCCTTCGAGCCAGCACCACCATTCAATGCGATCATGGCTGATCACTCTCAATCAGTACCCCGTTCCTGCCTTCTCCCCATACCCCCTCACTCCGCTATCCTTAAGAGCTCTATCCAGCTCTCTCTTGAAAGCATCTAACGAACTGGCCTCCACAGCCTTCTGAGGCAGCGAATTCCACACCTTCACCACTCTCTGACTGAAAAAGTTCTTCCTCATCTCCGTTCTAAATGGCCTACCCCTTATTCTTAAACTGTGGCCCCTTGTTCTGGACTCCCCCAACATTGGGGACATGTTTCCTGCCTCTAATGTGTCCAATCCCCTAATTATCTTATATGTTTCAATAAGATCCCCCCTCATCCTTCTAAATTCCAGTGTATACAAGCCTAATTGCTCCAGCCTTTCAACATACGACAGTCCCGCCATTCCGGGAATTAACCTAGTGAACCTACGCTGCACGCCCTCAATAGCAAGAATATCCTTCCTCAAATTTGGAGACCAAAACTGCACACAGTACTCCAGGTGCGGTCTCACCAGGGCCCGGTACAACTGTAGAAGGACCTCTTTGCTCCTATACTCAACTCCTCTTGTTATGAGACAGGGTTAAAGTCAAAAGACATTGGGCAGTGTGGCAATTGTTTACAGCATTGCTTATCAGACTAACAAAGAGCTTCCCTACAGGAGGAAGAATCATGTAAAAAAAACTCCATTGAAATCTTTATATTTATTTATCTTTATGTTATATCTAATATGTAAAGCGTCTTTGGGTTACTAGAAAAGCGCTATACAAATGTAATGCATTATTATTATTATTATTATTATTATTCCTTCTCTCCTGAGATGCTGCCTGACCCGCTGAGTTACTCCAGCATTTTGTGAATTAATACCTTCGATTTGTACCAGCATCTGCAGTTATTTGCTTACTCTCCTCTGTCTGCATGTGATCCATATCCCACCATTTCCTGCATATTCAGAGAAGATGGCTTATTGTCACCTCAACATTGGCAATAAGCTTTGGGCATTAAATGCTTGCAATCAAATATCCTATAAATAATTTTAAAATATTATGTTCTGAAATCTGACGAGTAAAGAACTTTCCTTAGTTATTACACAAAGCATTGAACTATAAAGATGGGTATTTATTCACAAAATGCTGGAGTAACTCAGCGGGTCAGGCAGCATCTCAGGAGAGAAGGAATGGGTGACGTTTCGGGTCGAGACCCTTCTTCAGACTGATGTCAGGGGGGGCGGGACAAAGGAAGGATGTAGGTGGAGACAGGAAGATAGAGGGAGAACTGGGAAGGGGGAGGGGAAGAGAGGGACAGAGGAACTATCTAAAGTTGGAGAAGTCAATGTTCGTACCGCTGGGCTGCAAGCTGCCCAGGCGAAGATGGGGAGATCTCTGTCTCGCTCTCCACACACCATCTTCCAGTTTTATGCTTGTTATGTAATTTTGCTGGTTGACTGGTTTTGGCTCCAATTTAGCAGAAGGTGCTTTGGGCATCAGTGGTCTAGGGCTGGATCTCCCAGTCTTGAACACACCTGGAGTATTGTGTACAGTTTTGGTCTCCTAATCTGAGGAAAGACATTCTTGCCATAGAGGGAGTACAGAGAAGGTTCACCAGATTGATCCCTGGGATGGCAGGACTTTCATATGAAGAAAGACTGGATAGACTCGGCTTGTACTCGCTCCGCCATTCAATGTGATCACGGCTGATCATTCTCAATCAGTATGTACTCGCTGGAATTTAGAAGATTGAGGGGGGATCTTATAGAAACTTACAAAATTCTTAAGGTGTTGCAGAGGCTAGATGCGGGAAGATTGTTCCCGATGTTGGGGGAGTCCAGAACCAGGGGTCACAGCTTAAGGATAAGGGGGAAGTCTTTTAGGACCGAGATGAGAAAACATTTCTTCACACAGAGAGTGGTGAGTCTGTGGAATTCTCTGCCACAGAAGGTAGTTGAGGCCAGTTCATTGGCTATATTTAAGAGGGAGTTAGATGTGGTCCTTGTGGCTAAAGGGATCAGGGGGTATGGAGAGAAGGCAGGTACAGGTTACTGAGCTGGATGATCAGCCATGATCATATTGAATGGCGGTGCAGGCTCGAAGGGCCGAATGGCCTACTCCTGCACCTATTTTCTATGTTTCTATGTTTCTATTAGGCAATTTTAGTTCAGTTTCACTTAGCTTAAGCTTAATTTCCGAGTTAGGATGTCTCAATGATGAGATTAGTTTAGGGAACACTGTTTAAAAAAGACACTGAAAGTGAAAGAGTTAATGGCTATTAACTTTGCATGATGGGATGCTTGGCCATTGTCTGCAAACCTGTTTGTATGTTTGTGGAGTTTCTATATTGTTGTAAGTGAAGGAATGCTAATTGCTCAAAAGGATGTGTCTGGTAGCTGAAACTTACAATCCCTGGAAACCACAGAAATAACAAAATGGTAGAATAAATGAACAGGATGAGCCTGAACTTTGGGTCCTGAATAGCTGATGTTCTGCAAAATTGCACCAGGCACGATATGACCATGTGATTCCTAAAGCCTATAGAGTGGTACATCCTGTTATCCCTGGGAAGAATGCCTGGGAAAGACGATGGACAATGATCTCGCTAAGATTAGGCTGTGGTTAACTGTTGACTACTTGTGGGAATGTGTAAACAAGACCTTCTGTGGTATGATAATAGACAATAGACAATAGGTGCAGGAGGAGGCCATTCGGCCCTTCGAGCCAGCACCGCCATTCAATGTGATCATGGCTGATCATTCTCAATCAGTACCCCGTTCCTGCCTTCTCCCCATACCCCCTGACTCCGCTATCCTTAAGAGCTCTATCTAGCTCTCTCTTGAATGCATTCAGAGAATTGGCCTCCACTGCCCTCTGAGGCAGAGAATTCCACAGATTCACAACTCTCTGACTAAAAAAGTTTTTACTCATATCTGTTCTAAATGGCCGACCCCTTATTCTTAAACTGTGGCCCCTGGTTCTGGACTCCCCCAACATTGGGAACATGTTTCCTGCCTCTAACGTGTCCAACCCCTTAATAATTTTATACGTTTCGATAAGATCCCCTCTCATCCTTCTAAATTCCAGTGTATACAAGCCTAGTCGCTCCAGTCTTTCAACATATGACAGTCCCGCCATTCCGGGAATTAACCTAGTAAACCTACGCTGCACGCCCTCAATAGCAACGTCCTTATCTTCGACTAATGACTTATTGTGTGGAATAGTTTATGACTGAAGGGTGACAAGTATATTGTGTTCGATACAGTTTGTGATTGATTTGAAGAAAATGTTGTGTTAAACATTAATGGTGCAAATTCTGCTCCAGCACTGGAAATTGGAGGAACAGTACCTCATATTCCGCCTGGGCAGCTTGCAGCCCAGCGGTATGAACATCGACTTCTCCAACTTTAGATAGTTCCTCTGTCCCTCTCTTCCCTTCCTCCTTCCCAGATCTTCCCGTCTCCACCTAGATCCTTCCTTTGTCCCGCCCCCCCTGACACCAGTCTGAAGAACGGTCTCGACCCGAAACGTCACCCATTCCTTCTCTCCTGAGATGCTGCCTGACCTGCTGAGTTACTCCAGCATGTTGTGAATAAATACCTTCGATTTGCACCAGCATCTGCAGTTATTTTCTCATAATTAAAGCTTTGCTTGGTTTACCTTTAACTGTTGATGTTGTTGTCTGTTTTAAGAAACGAACTTTAACAAAAGAACTCTCCACTGCACTTCAAGGAGCAAGAAGGTACTTGCTAAACCACCTCCAGTTTATCATATAATAATAATAATAATACATTTTATTTATATAGCGCTTTTCATATACTCAAAGACGCTTTACAGAGATTTTGAGAACATAGGGAAATGAATAAATAGATAAATAAGTAAATAAATAAATGAACAGAGAACATATCATATCATATATATACAGCCGGAAACAGGCCTTTTCGGCCCACCAAGTCCGTGCCGCCCAGCGATCCCCGCACATTAACACTATCCTACACCCACTAGGGACAATTTTTACATTTACCCAGCCAATTAACCTACATACCTGTACGTCTTTGGAGTGTGGGAGGAAACCGAAGATCTCGGAGAAAACCCACGCAGGTCACGGGGAGAACGTACAAACTCCTTACAGTGCAGCATCCGTAGTCAGGATCGAACCTGAGTCTCCGGCGCTGCATTGGCTGTAAAGCAGCAACTCTACCGCTGCGCCACCGTGCTGCGCTTCCATTTGGAATATTTTGGAGGACTAAGAAACAAGGGTTCTTTTGCATGGACCTGATTCCAATGCATTGAATGCATCTGATCGCATTGCTCCACAAAGAACCATCACAGTCATTGGCTGTGCGGCCCCCTTCAAAGCTTTAATGAATGACTTATAATAATAATAATAATACAATAAACATTTATTTTTTATAGCGCTTTTCCAAGTGCTCAAAGACGCTTTACAAAAACAGTCAAGACATAAAAACAAACAGACGAACTGTCCTGACGGAGAATCAGCTAACAAACAGCGCCAGCGTCCTCTCACGTCAGGGTCCGGCAGTAGACAATAAATAACACAAGACACACAATTACAATTTTTAACACAAACAGCCATCACAGTGATTGCTCCAGGCACACCCTCACAGTGATGGAAGGCAAAGGAAAGTCTTATCTCCTCCTCATTCTTCTCCCGTGGTGCCTCGAGGCGATCGACTTTTGAAGCCCCCACCGGGCGATGGAAAGTCCCAGGGCCGAGCCGAGCAGGCCGATGAAGGTCCTGAGCCCCCACCGGGCGATGGAAAGTGCCGCGGCCGAACCACGCAAGGCGATGAGGGGCCTGCGAGCTGGTCGATCGAACCTCGCGCTCCGGGGCGGTCGAAGCTGCTACGGCTGGAGCTCCCGAAAGCCGGTCGTCAGGCAGGGACCTGCGAGCTCCCGATGTTGCGGTCTGCAGGGCCCACGGCCGAAGCCTCCGAGATGGTAAGTCCAGGCCCTGCGACCGGAATCTTCAAGGTCGATCCCAGCTGGAGGCTGCCGGCTCCACGGTGTTAGGCCGTAGCGCGAACGGAGATACGACACGGTAAAGGTCGCATCTCCGTTGAGGAGGAGATTAGAAAAAAAGGTTTCCCCCACCCCCCACATAAACAGAGTTAAAAATAGATCAAAAGGTACACTGGAATTTAGAAGGATGAGGGGGGATCTTATTGAAACGTATAAGATAATTAGGGGATTGGACACATTAGAGGCAGGAAACATGTTCCCAATGTTGGGGGAGTCCAGAACAAGGGGCCACAGTTTAAGAATAAGGGGTTGGCCATTTAGAACGGAGATGAGGAAGAACTTTTTCAGTCAGAGAGTGGTGAAGGTGTGGAATTCTCTGCCTCAGAAGGCAGTGGAGGCCAGTTCGTTGGATGCTTTCAAGAGAGAGCTGGATAGAGCTCTTAAGGATAGCGGAGTGAGGGGGTATGGGGAGAAGGCAGGAACGGGGTACTGATTGAGAGTGATCAGCCATGATCGCATTGAATGGCGGTGCTGGCTCGAAGGGCTGAATGGCCTACTCCTGCACCTATTGTCTATTGTCTATTGTCTATTGTCTAAACGATGACAATAGACAAAGACAGAGAGACTGCCGGTGAGCCGCAGCTGCAGAACACAGCCACGCCCCCTCTTAGAAAAAATTGGGAGTGATATTGTTGAACCCTCGATTAAACTTGATGGCACCTTTCATCCACAGGACACCTCCAAAGATGCAGCACTCCCTCAGTACTGATTGTGGATTCAGATTTTTTAGATTTAGATTTAGAGATACAGCGTGGATACAGGTGTCACGGTGGCGCGGCGGGTAGAGTTGCCGCCTCACAGCGAATGCAGCGCCGGAGACTCAGGTTCGATCCCGACCACGGGCGCCGTCTGTACGGAGTTTGCACGTTCTCCCCGTGACCTGCGTGGGGTTTCTCCGAGATCTTCGGTTTCCTCCCACACTCCAAAGACGTGCGGGTTTGTAGGTTAATTGACTGGGTAAATGTTTTTTAAAAATTGTTCCTAGTGTGTGTCGGATAGTGTTACTGTGCGGGGATCGCTGGGCGGCGCGGACTCGGTGGGCCGAAGGGCCTGTTTCCGCGCTGTATCGCTAAATCTAAATAAAATCGAAATCTAAACAGGCCCTTCGGCCCACCGAGTCCGCGCCGCCCAGCGATCCCCGCACACTGACACTATCCTACACACACTAGGGACAATTTTTACATTTTACCCAGTCAATTAACCTACATACCTGTAGGTCTTTGGAGTGTGGGAGGAAACCGAAGATCTCGGAGAAAACCCACGCAGGTCACGGGGAGAACGTACAAACTCCGTACAGACGGCGCCCGTAGTCAGGATCGAACCTGAGTTTCAGGCGCTGCATTCGCTGTGAGGCAGCAACTCGGCCAGCCATGATCACAATGAATGGTGGTGCTGGCTCGAAGGGCTGAATGGCCTCCTCCTGCACCTATTTCCTATGTTTCTATGTACTACATTGGAGTATTAGTTTGGATTATGTGAACTCAAAGCCTGTCGGCTCTTTACAGGAGGAACGTTAGGGACTGATTTTGCCAAGGCCTATACAATACAATACAATACAACACAATATATCTTTATTGTCATTGTACAGGGGTACAACGAGATTGGGAATGCGCCTCCCATACGATGCAATAAATTAATTAGCTAGTCAGTATTAATTTAAACAACCCAATGAAACAAATTAGAAACAGTTTTAAAACAGAATAAAGTGCAAGTAGATCTGTGCCGGTTCACTGTGCGATGTGACCATCCGGCTCGGCAGGACCGGTTCATGGCAGCTATGGCCCTGGGGATGAACCTGTTCCTGAGTCTGGAGGTGCGGGCGTAGAAGGCCTTGTATCGTCTGCCCGATGGTAGAAGTTCGAACAGACTGTTGCAGGGGTGTGAGGAGTCTTTGTGGATGCTGGTGGCTTTTCTGAGGCATCGTGTGTTGTAGATGCCCTCCAAGGCTGGTAGCTGTGTTCCGATGGTCCTCTGAGCTCTATGGACTACCCGCTGAAGAGCTTTCCTCTCTGCCTCCGTGCAGCTGAGATACCACACAGGGATGCCATGTGTTAGGATGCTCTCTGTGGTGCAGCGGTAGAAGGTCGTCAGCAGCTGTTGGGGTAGACCAGACTTCTTCAGTGTTCTCAGGTAGAACAATCGTTGCTGTGCCTTCTTGACCAGCGCAGCGGTGTTAGTGGACCATGTTAGGTCCTCCGAAATGTGGGTGCTCAGAAACTTGAAGCTGGACACTCTCTCCACACTGTCCCCGTTGATAGAGATTGGGGCATATTCCCCGTTGTGTGACATACGGAAGTTGATGATCAACCTCCTTGGTCTTGGTGGTATTTATTCACAAAATGCTGGAGTAACTCAGCAGGTCAGGCAGCATCTCAGGAGAGAAGGAATGGGTGACGTTTCGGGTCGAGACCCTTCTTCAGTTGAGTCACTCCAGCATTTTGTGAATAATTACCTTCGATTTGTACCAGCATCTGCAGTTATTTTCTTATACTCCTTGGTCTTGGTGGTATTTAGGGACAGGTTGTTATCATATCATATCATATATATACAGCCGGAAACAGGCCTTTTCGGCCCACCAAGTCCGTGCCGCCCAGTGATCCCCATACATTAACACTATCCTACACCCACTAGGGACAATTTTTACATTTACCCAGCCAATTAACCTACATACCTGTACGTCTTTGGAGTGTGGGAGGAAACCGAAGATCTCGGAGAAAACCCACGCAGGTCACGGGGAGAACGTACAAACTCCTTACAGTGCAGCACCCGTACAGGATCGAACCTGAGTCTCCGGCACTGCATTCGCTGTAAAGCAGCAACTCTACCGCTGCGCTACCGCTATCAGAGGGGCATAGAGTCAAACAGCATGGAAACAGATCTTGACGTCCACACTGATCATAAGGCATACCTTTTTATATTAACAATAATCACATTTTATTCCCCTCACTTACAGTACACATTCCCGAGCTTCTATGGGAGCAATGTGCAATGGCCAGTTAACCTACTGACCTGCGGTTCATTCAGATGTGGGACGGAAATGGTAGCATCCAGGGGGAACCCACAGAGTCACAAAGAAAACTTCCCCGTTCCACTCAGGGTCAGATTTGAACCCAGGTGTCTGGAGCCGTGAGGCAGTAAGTCTTCTAACTGCGCCAGTTTGCCGCTTAAACTGCAATTAATCACAACTCCCACGGGATTGGCGACCAAATCCAATGTCGTTATCCACGACCTTGCCGCAGAGTGTGGTTTGAATGAGTCTATTCCTGGACGTTGTTGTTTATATTTATGTCGACAAAATGGAGAGGGTACAGAGGAGATTTACTAGAATGTTGCCTGGGTTTCAGCACTTAGGCTACAGAGAGAGGTTGAACAGGTTGGGTCTTTATTCTTTGGAGCGTAGAAGGTTGAGGGGGGACTTGATAGAGGTTTTTAAAATTTTGAGAGGGACGGACAGAGTTGACGTGGGTAGGCTTTTCCCTTTGAGAGTGGGGAAGATTCCAACAAGGGGACATAGCTTCAGAATTGAGGGACAAAGGTTTAGGGGTAACATGAGGGGGAACTTCTTTACTCAGAGGGTTGTGGCTGTACGGAATGGGCTTCCGGTGGAAGTGGTGGAGGTTGGCTCGATTTTATTATTTAAGAATAAATTGGATAGGTATATGGATAAGAGGGGATTAGAGGGTTATGGTCTGAGTGCAGGTAGATGAGACTAGGTCAGGGAGAATGGTCGGCGTGGACTGGTAGGGCCGGACAGGCCTGTTTTTTCCATGCTGTAGTTGTTATATGTTATATGTTATATGTTATATTTAATGAATTCGTGGGGAATGCTAAAAAGAGAGCCTTTTTTTTTTTTACAGACGACAATTCAATATTAATTATATTCATTTATTTTGACATCCGAGATGGCTGCCCCAGGATTAATAGAATTAGATGTGTCTTTTTAACGAGCAACTGTGATTATTTGTTTTCTTTGTTGAGATCGCTGGAACTGACTCATTTAGTTTAGCCACATGGGCCGTGTGCCAAATGGTACCTCTTTACAGTTCTATCTGGCAGAAGTCACTGCCTTCAACAGAGGAACGGAGGCAGGCGTGACAAACCCACCAGCAATAGAGCAAATCTAAAAAAATCAACACTTGTTGATGGCAAAGTTTTGTCCGGTCACAGAAATAAAGGGGAGAATACAGTGACATTTAATATCGCTGTCAAAGAGCCAGCACAATCATAAGGGGCTGACAATAGAAAATAGGTGCAGGAGGAGGCCATTCGGCCCTTCGAGCCAGCACCGCCATTCGATGTGATCATGGCTGATCATTCTCAATCAGTACCCCGTTCCTGCCTTCTCCCCGTACCCCCTGACTCCGCTATCCTTAAGAGCTCTATCTAGCTCTCTCTCTCTTGAATGCATTCAGAGAATTGGCCTCCACTGCCTTCTGAGGCAGAGAATTCCACAGATTCACAACTCTCTGACTGAAAAGGTTTTTCCTCATCTCCGTTCTAAATGGCCTACCCCTTATTCTTAAACTGTGTGTGGCCCCTGGTTCTGGACTCCCCCAACATCGGGAACATGTTTCCTGCCTCTAACGTGTCCAACCCCTTAATAATCTTATACGTTTCGATAAGATCCCCTCTCATCCTTCTAAATTCCAGTGTATACAAGCCCAGTCGCTCCAGTCTTTCAACATACGACTGTCATTCCTGGAATTAACCTGGTGAACCCACGCTGCACGCCCTCCTTTTATATTTTGTACGGTTCTACGATTCGTTGTAAACCTCTGAAATGAAACTGGAACGAACTTTTTTTACTTTACTGAACTGTTCTGTTCTACAACACATCCTATTGTCTGTGCACGTTTTCACCGGCCAATTAATATTTCCGCTGCAGTGATTCGAGTATGTGCAGCCCCTGTTATTTACAACTCTTCATTGTCTCGGTCACTTCTGTGCCAATTCTATCCTTAACTGATGGGACAGGTTCTGCAAACAAACGCACTGGTCAGTCAGTTGAGTGCACGTGGCCATTATGTCTCTGGCAAGCGAGACATCTTATACAGCACGTAGAGTGCTCAATTTGGCCTTCAGCCATACTCCTACCAAAGGGCCGAACTAGCTTTCCTGCCTTTGGAGCACTTTGAATAACAAAGCTCGTTCCTCTTCAAAGTCAAACGGTAATTCCAAGTCCACCTCAGGATTTCAAAACCCCCACCCCCCCCCCCCCCCCCCCCCACCCTCATGAGGCTTGATGAGATGTGTGTTTCTCCACGACTGATTACCCAAAGTGACCCCCGATTGAACTGACAGATTGACTTGTTGAGCTTTCGAGGCGACACTATTTGTGAGACAAAGGACTTTTCTGGCGTCTCTCTGGGTGATTGAAGAAAGTTTGACCCAACACAACCTCAGGACACACTGTCTACAGCCAGGGCTTCTATTCAATATTATTTATAGGCCAGGCTATGTGGCGACAGGTATACCGTCAACAGTGGTTCTAAACTTTCCAATAAGTATGTTTTTGTATTTGACTTTTTCCCCTCTCTTAAAAATAAGCGAATCACAAACAACATGAACGCTCTCAGATCATTCTTCAGGAAACGGGGGCTTCCCCCCCTCCATTATAGACGAGGCTCTCACTAGGGTCTCTTCTACATCCCGCAGCTCCGCTCTTGCTCCCCCTCCCCCCCCCCCCCCTCCCCCCACTCGCAACAAGGACAGAATCCCCCTCGTTCTCACCTTCCACCCCACCAGCCAGCGGATCCAACAAATCACCCGCCAACATTTCCGTCACCTACAACGGGACCCCCACCACTGGCCACATCTTCCCATCCCCTCCCCTCTCTGCGTTCCGCAGAGACCGTTCCCTCCGTAACTCCCTGGTCCACTCGTCCCTTCCCCACCCAAACCACCCCATCCCCGGGCACTTTCCCCTGCAACCGCACGAGATGCAACACCTGTCCCTTTACCTCCCCCCTCGACTCCATCCAAGGACCCAAACGGTCTTTCCAGGTGAGACAAAGGTTCACCTGCACCTCCTCCAACCTCATCTATTGCATCCGCTGCTCTAGATGTCAACTTCTTTACATCGGCGAGACCAAACGCAGGCTCGGCGATCGCTTCGCTCAACACCTGCACTCGGTCCGCGTTGGCCAAACTGATCTCCCGGTGGCTGAGCACTTCAACTCCCCCTCCCACTCCCAGTCTGACCTTTCTGTCATGGGCCTCCTCCAGTGCCATAGTGAGGCCCACCGGAAATTGGAGGAACAGCACCTCATATTTCGCCTGGGCAGCTTGCAGCCCAGTGGTATGAACATCGACTTCTCCAACTTTAGATAGTTCCTCTGTCCCTCTCTTCCCCTCCTCCTTCCCAGTTCTCCCTCTATCTTCCTGCCTCCACCTATATACTTCCTTTGTCCCGCCCCCCTGACATCAGTCTGAAGAAGGGTCTCGACCCGAAACGTCACCCATTCCTTCTCTCCTGAGATGCTGCCTGACCTGCTGAGTTACTCCAGCATTTTGTGAATAAATACCTCAGATCATTACAAATATTGTTTCGCTCCATCCAACATTGCCCATCTTTCATACAGTCGGGACAACAGGCCAGGAACTCGACTAAACCAATCCCCGCACACACCAACACTATCCTACACCCACTAGGGACAATTTTTACATTTGCCCAGCCAATTAACCTACAAACCTGCACGTCTTTGGAGTGTGGGAGGAAAGCGAAGATCTCGGAGAAAACCCACGCAGGTCACGGGGAGAACGTACAAACTCCGTACAGACGGCGCCCGTAGTCAGGGTCGAAACTGAGTCTCCGGCGCTGCATTCGCTGTAAGGCGGCAACTCTACCGCTGCGCCACCGTGCCGCCCCACAGCGGCGTGTGGTGCAGTATCAACAAGACAAGGCATGGTTTCCACTGGTACCATGGTCATCTCCAAAATACGAGGCTGCAGATTCAAGCTTTACTTTGCAAACTTTCACAAAGAACCCAGATTGGCATTTCTCTTGCAGTTACTAATGGAGCGATGTGATGAAACCAAGCTCCTGCTGCCTTTCAGATGGATGTAAAAATCGCCCGACATGAGATCCTGGCTCTTAACGGCAGCACTAAAATCAATTATCAAGGCATTATCTCTTTGATTTAGATTTACATTTAGAGATACAGCGCAGAAACAGGCCCTTCGGCCCACCGGGTCCGCGCCGCCCAGCGATCCCCGCACACTAACACTATCCCACACACACACACACTAGGGACAATTTTTACATTTGCCCAGCCAATTAACCTACAAACCAGCACGTCTTTGGAGTGTGGGAGGAAACCGAAGATCTCGGAGAAAACCCACGCAGGTCACGGGGTGAACGTACAAACTCCGTACAGACGGCGCCCGTAGTCAGGATCGAACCTGAGTCTCCGGCGCTGCATTCGCTGTAAGGCAGCGAATTTTGCCGTTTGTGATAGCTTCAGGCTGCGTTTCCGATATCACAACAGTGACTGTAATCTCAAAAAGGCGCCTTATTGCTGGAGGATGGGAAGAGTTTGTGAAAAGCACTCTGCACTTGTCAGTCTTTCCTTTCCTTTCAGCTTCACCTCTAAAGATCTTGACTTTGAACTATCAATACTAAGTAAGCAGAATTCACTCAGAATTCACTTTTACACTGACTGGTGATCACGCAACAAAACCTTTTCACTGCAAAGAGGTCCTTCTGCAGTTGTACAGGGCCCTAGTGAGACCGCACCTGGAGTACTGTGTGCAGTTGTACAGGGCCCTAGTGAGACCGCACCTGGAGTACTGTGTGCAGTTGTACAGGGCCCTAGTGAGACCGCACCTGGAGTACTGTGTGCAGTTTTGGTCTCCAAATTTGAGGAAGGACATTCTTGCTATTGAGGGCGTGCAGCGTAGGTTCACCAGGTTAATTCCCGGAATGGCGGGACTGTCGTATGTTGAAAGACTGGAGCGACTAGGCTTGTACACACTGGAATTTAGAAGGATGTGAGGAGATCTTATCGAAACGTATAAGATTATTAAGGGGTTGGACACGTTAGAGGCAGGAAACATGTTCCCAATGTTGGGGGCGTCCAGAACAAGGGGCCACAGTTCAAGAATAAGGGGTCGGCCATTTAGAACGGGGATGAGGAAAAACCTTTTCAGTCAGAGAGTTGTGAATCGGTGGAATTCTCTGCCTCAGAAGGCAGTGGAGGCCTATTCTCTGAATGCATTCAAGAGAGAGCTAGATAGAGCTCTTAAGGATAGCGGAGTCAGGAGGTATGGGGAGAAGGCAGGAACGGGGTACTGATTGAGAATGATCAGCCATGATCACATTGAATGGCGGTGCTGGCTCGAAGGGCCGAATGGCCTCCTCCTGCACCTATTGTCTATTGTCTATTCTATGTGTAAAGATGTATTGCACTACCTTCTTGCTTGAAAATATCAAAGAGATACAATGAAATATACTTTTGAACTGTTTCATTGCAGATTTGAACTCAATGATTATGTTTCTTTGTCAGTCCTGCTTGGATTTCAATTATTGACATTTTCACTTGATCCAGTGAAAACGGGAAATTATAGACCAGTTAGTCTGACATCAGTGGTGGGGAAGATGCTGGAGTCAATTATAAAAGACGAAATTGCGAAGCATTTGGATAGTAGTAACAGGATTGTTCCGAGTCAGCATGGATTTACGAAGGGGAAATCATGCTTGACTAATCTTCCGGAATTCTTTGAGGATGTAACCAGGAAAATTGACAGGGGAGATCCGGTGGATGTGGTGTACCTTGACTTTCAGAAAGCCTTTGACAAGGTTCCACATAGGAGATTAGTGGGCAAAATTAGAGCACTTGGTATTGGAGGTAGGGTACTGACATGGATAGAAAATTGGTTGACAGACAGAAAGCAAAGAGTGGGGATAAATGGGTCCCTTTCAGAATGGCAGGCAGTAACTAGTGGGGTACCGCAAGGCTCAGTGCTGGGACCGCAGCTATTTACAATATACATTAATGACTTGGATGAAGGGATTAAAATTACAATTAGCAAATTTGCAGATGATACAAAGCTGGGTGGTAGTGTGAACTGTGAGGAAGATGCTATGAGGTTGCAGGGTGACTTGGACAGGTTGTGTGAGTGGGCGGATGCATGGCAGATGCAGTTTAATATGGGTAAGTGTGAGGTTATCCACTTTGGTGGTAAGAATAGGAAGGCAGAGTATTAACTCAATGGTGTCAAGTTAGGAACAGGGGACGTACAACGAGATCTGGCTGTCCTAGTGCATCAGTCACTGAAAGGAAGCATGCAGGTACAGCAGGCAGTGAAGAAAGCCAATGGAATGTTGGCCTTCATAACAAGAGGAGTTGAGTATAGGAGCAAAGAGGTCCTTCTGCAGTTGTACAGGGCCCTAGTGAGACCGCACCTGGAGTACTGTGTGCAGTTTTGGTCTCCAAATTTGAGGAAGGATATTCTTGCTATTGAGGGCGTGCAGTGTAGGTTTACTAGGTTAATTCCCGGAATAGCGGGACTGTCATATGTTGAAAGACTGGAGCGACTGGGCTTGTATACACTGGAATTTAGAAGGATGAGAGGGGATCTTATCGAAACGTATAAGATTATTAAGGGGTTGGACACGTTAGAGGCAGGAAACATGTTCCCAATGTTGGGGTAGTCCAGAACCAGGGGCCACAGTTTAAGAATAAGGGGTAGGCCATTTAGAACGGAGATGAGGAAAAACTTTTTCAGTCAGAGAGTGGTGAATCTGTGGAATTCTCTGCCTCAGAAGGCAGTGGAGGCCAATTCTCTGAATGCATTCAAGAGAGAGCTAGATAGAGCTCTTAAGGATAGCGGAGTCAGGGGGTATGGGGAGAAGGCAGGAACGGGGTACTGATTGAGAATGATCAGCCATGATCACATTGAGTGGCGGTGCTGGCTCGAGGGTCCGAATGGCCTCCTCCTGCACCTATTGTCTATTGTCTATTGGACCTTATGTGAGCTTTGACTTGCTCGGTGGTTTAAAGGTTTGAAACAAACCTGATATGTGTCACAATGTGTTGCATTCAAGAGGGAGCTAGATAGAGCTCTTAAGGATAGCGGAGTCAGGGGGTACGGGGAGAAGGCAGGAACGGGGTACTGATTGAGAATGATCAGCCATGATCACATTGAATGGCGGTGCGTACAGGCTCGAAGGGCCAAATGGCCTACTCCTGCACCTATTGTCTATTGACTCTAGTCCAGACAAGAGGCATACTCTGAAAATGAGTGCAATTCGGAAGCACTCAGTGGGGATTAGGTGATCTCAAGAGGCAAAACAGCGTTTCCCATTCCTGTGTTATTGTTTTCCATTGTTTTTATTCACAACCTCAAAGTTACACCAATGTGGTTGAATATTTACTGCTCCCTGCAGTAACCTTTCAAACCACCAGGGTGCATTAAAACAATCATGCAATAGCAACAGGGGATCTTGTGGGACAAATGCACTGTGATTTGTTCCAACTAACCTGGTTTTAAGTCATTTTGAAACTTCTGCTCTTAGTTTTCTGTGTATGAATTGAATGAAGGTTAAAAAAATAATAATATACTGGAACTCTGACAACTTTCATTTTCAATCAAAGTGTGTTATCAAAAAGATAACTGTGAGAATGCCACAGATTCACAACTCTCTGACTGAAAAAGTTTTTCCTAATCTCCCGTTCTAAATGGCCTACCCCTTATTTTTTTTTTAGATTTAGATTTAGAGATACAGCGCGGAAACAGGCCCTTCGGCCCACCGGGTCTGCGCCGCCCAGCGATCCCCGCACACTAACACTATCCTACACACACACTAAGGACAATTTTTTACATTTTACCCAGCCAATTAACCTACACACCTGCACGTCTTTGGAGTGTGGGAGGAAACCGAAGATCTCCGAGAAAACCCGCGCAGGTCACGGGGAGAACTTACAAACTCCGTACAGACGGCGCCCGTGTTCGGGATCGAACCTGAGTCTCCGGCGCTGCATTCGCTGTAAGGCGGCAACTCTACCGCTGCGCCACCGTGCCGCTCCTTGTACCAAAGAATTTGCAGTCCTTAAATATACACAATGTAAGTGAATATACCTTTGCCCAGTTTCTTAAACAGAAAGTATAGCCACAAAGGTGCTGGAAAGGAAACCTCATGTTCAAAGTACAGGTTTTATTCACAGAGGGGCTGTGATTAAGGATAAAATGGATAAATGTGGATAAATGTGAGGTTATCCACTTTGGCGGCAAGAACAGGAAAGCAGAGTATTACCTGAATGGTGAACGATTAGGAGAAGGGGAGATGCAACGTGACCTGGGTGTCATGGTGCACCAGTCATTGAAATTAAGCGTGCAGGTGCAGCAGGCAGTGAAGAAAGCGAATGGTATGTTGGCATTCATAGCAAGAGGATTTGAGTTTAGGAGCAGGGAGGTTCTACTGCAGTTGTACAGGGCCTTGGTGAGACCGCACCTGGAGTATTGTGTGCAGTTTTGGGCTCCTAATCTGAGGAAAGACGTTCTTGCCTTAGAGGGAGTACAGAGAAGGTTCACTAGATTGATCCCTGGGATGGCGGGACTTTCATATGAAGAAAGACTGGATAGACTGGGCTTGTACTCGCTGGAATTTAGAAGACTGAGGGGGGATCTTATAGAAACATATAAAATTCTTAAGGGGTTGGAGAGGCTAGATGCGGGAAGATTGTTCCCGATGTTGGGGGAGTCCAGAACCAGGGGTCACAGCTTAAGGATAAGGGGGAAGTCTTTTAGGACCGAGATGAGAAAACATTTCTTCACACAGAGAGTGGTGAATCTGTGGAATTCTCTGCCACAGAAGGTAGTTGAGGCCAGTTCATTGGCTATATTTAAGAGGGAGTTAGATTTGCCCCTTTTTGCTAAAGGGATCAGGGGGTATGGAGAGAAGGCAGGTACAGGTTACTGAGCTGGATGATCAGCCATGATCATATTGAATGGCGGTGCAGGCTCGAAGGGCCGAATGGCCTACTCCTGCACCTATTTATCTATGTTTCTATGTTTCTAAATTGCAAACTGAAATTTCAGAAATGGTCTTCACCACAACGTTGAAGCAGAAATATTTTTGCTCTACATTTTTTAAGTTGAAGCATAACTGCCCTTTACCACCAGAAAATCATGTGTATCAACTGATTAGAAGCATCCAGAGTGATTTGAGTATTGCTAAGCAACATAAATAAAGACTGCTTGTGACTTCAACTATAATTAACAAAGTCGTTACACAGTTGTGTGTTAATTCCGTGATGCAATTTGTTAGGGCAGAACATTTTGTGTTATATCTCGATAGAAGCAATGACGCGCAGAGATGGAAATTGTGTTCTTTGCCAGCACATGTGATTTGGTGAAATTGGACTGCGAATACTCAAAGGTGCTAGTTGGGCTGATAACTCGACTGAAGATGACACTTTTATCCATGCTGCATTTTCTTCAAACACTTGTTTGGGAAAGCTTGGGAAAACTGGGCAAAGAGAGTCGGAATAAACGGGTCCTTTTCGGAATGGCAGGCAGTGACTAGTGGGGTACCGCAAGGCTCAGTGCTGGGACCCCAGCTATTTACAATATATATTAATGATTTGGACGAGGGAATTGAATGCAACATCTCCATGTTTGCGGATGACACGAAGCAGGGTGGCAGTGTTAGCTGTGAGGAGGATGCTAGGTGGCTGCAGAGTGACTTGGATAGATTAGGCGAGTGGGCAAAGGCATGGCAGATGCAGTATAATGTGGATAATGGTGGCAAGAACAGGAAAGCAGACTATTACCTGAATGGTGGCCGATTAGGAGAAGGGGAGATGCAACGTGACCTGGGTGTCGTGGTGCACCAGTCATTGAAAGTAGGCATGCAGGTGCAGCAGGCAGTGAAGAAAGCGAATGGTATGTTGGCATTCATAGCAAGGGGATTTGAGTATAGGAGCAGGGAGGTTCTGCTGCAGTTGTACAGGGCATTGGTGAGGCCGCACCTGGAGTATTGCGTACAGTTCTGGTCTCCTAATCTGAGGAAATACATTCTTGCCATAGAGGGAGTACAGAGAAGGTTCACCAGATTGATCCCTGGGATGGCAGGACTTTCATATGAAGAAAGACTGGATAGACTAGGCTTGTACTCGCTGGAATTTAGAAGATTGAGGGGGGATCTTATAGAAACTTACAAAATTCTTAAGGGGTTGGACAGGCTAGATGCAGGAAGATTGTTCCCGATGTTGGGGAAGTCCAGAACAAGGGGCCACACAGTTTAAGGATAAGGGGGATGTCTTTTAGGACCGAGATGAGAAAGTTTTTTTTCACACAGAGAATGGTGAATCTGTGGAATTCTCTGCCACAGAAGGTAGTTGAGGCCAGTTCATTGGCTATATTTAAGAGGGAGTTAGATGTGGCCCTTGAGGCTAAAGGGATCAGGGGGTATGGAGAGAAGGCAGGTATGGGATACTGAGTTGGATGATCAGCCATGATCATATTGAATGGTGGTGCAAGCTCGAAGGGCCGAATGGCCTCCTCCTGCACCTATTGTCTATGTTTCTATGAAGAACTTCAGATGCTGGTTTTGCACCGAAGATAGACACAAAATGCTGGAGTAACTCAGCGGGTCAGGCCGCATCTCTGGAGAAAAGGAATGGGTGATGTTTTGGGTCAAGGGGTCTCGACCATCTTTCCTTCCCCTCAAATCTCCAAGTCAAGTCAAGTCAAGTCAAGTTTATTTGTCACATACACATACACGATGTGCAGTGAAATGAAAGTGGCAATGCCTGCGGATTGTGCAAAAAAAGAATTACAGTTACAGCATATAAATTCTTATCGAAACGTATAAGATTATTAAGGGGATGGACACGTTAGAGGCAGGAAACATGTTCCCAATGTTGGGGGAGTCCAGAACCAGGGGCCACAGTTTAAGAATAAGGGGTAGGCCATTTAGAACGGAGATGAGGAAGAACTTTTTCAGTCAGAGAGTGGTGAAGGTGTGGAATTCTCTGCCTCAGAAGGCAGTGGAGGCCAGTTCGTTGGATGCTTTCAAGAGAGAGCTGGATAGAGCTCTTAAGGATAGCGGAGTGAGGGGGTATGGGGAGAAGGCAGGAACGGGGTACTGATTGAGAGTGATCAGCCATGATCGCATTGAATGGCGGTGCTGGCTCGAGGGGCTGAATGGCCTCCTCCTGCACCTATTGTCTATTGTCTATTGTCTAAACGATGACAATAGACAAAGACAGAGAGACTGCCGGTGAGCCGCAGCTGCAGAACACAGCCACGCCCCCTCTTAGAAAAAATTAGGAGTGATATTGTTGAACCCTCGATTAAACTTGATGGCACCTTTCATCCACAGGACACCTCCAAAGATGCAGCACTCCCTCAGTACTGATTGTGGATTCAGATATTTTAGATTTAGATTTAGAGATACAGCGCGGATACAGGTGTCATGGTGGCGCGGCGGGTAGAGTTGCCGCCTTACAGCGAATGCAGCGCCGGAGACTGAGGTTCGATCCCGACCACGGGCGCCGTCTGTACGGAGTTTGCACGTTCTCCCCGTGACCTGCGTGGGGTTTCTCCGAGATCTTCGGTTTCCTCCCAAGGGGTAGGCCATTTAGAACGGAGATGAGGAAAAACTTTTTCAGTCAGAGAGTTGTGAATCTGTGGAATTCTCTGGCTCAGAAGGCAGTGGAGGCCAATGCTCTGAATGCATTCAAGAGAGAGCTGGATAGAGCTCTTAAGGATAGCGGAGTCAGGGGGTATGGGGAGAGGGCAGGAACGGGGTACTGATTGAGAATGATCAGCCGTGATCACATTGAATGGCGGTGCGTACAGGCTCGAAGGGCCGAATGGCCTCCTCCTGCACCTATTGTCTATTGTCTATAAATTAAAGTCAATACAGAGAAGACAAAATTTAGTCCCTGGAGTTGTAAAAGTTAACAGCCCTGATGGCCTGTGGGAAGAAACTCCGTCTCATCCTCTCCGTTTTCACAGCGTGACAGCGGAGGCGTTTTCCTGACCGTAGCAGCTGGAACAGTCCGTTGCTGGGGTGGCAGGGGTCCCCCATAATGTTGCTGGCTCTGGATCTGCACCTCCTGATGTATAGGTCCTGCAGGGGGGCGAGTGTAGTTCCCATGGTGCGTTCAGCCGAACGCACTACTCTCTGCAGGGCCTTCCTGTCCTGGGCAGAGCTGTTCCCAAACCAGACTGTGATGTTGCCGGACAGGATGCCTGGATGAGTCATACAGCCATATAGCACCAAACAAGTTCAATAACATCCAGGACAAAATGAGCACAACATGGAAACAACCCTTTTAATCCCTTTCATTCATAATGACCAAGATACCCCATCTGCACGAGTCCCATTCGCCTGTGTTTGGCCCATATCCCTCTCAACCTTTCCTATCTATGTATTTGTCCCAATGTCTTCTGAATGTGGTTATAGTACCTGCTTCAACTACCTTCTCTGGCAGCTTGCTTCATGGACCCACCATCCTCTGTGTGAAAAGTGCCACTACCTGCTGAGGTTCTACCTGTCGATTTATTCACAAAATGCTGGAGTAACTCAGCAGGTCAGGCAGCATCTCGGGAGAGAAGGAATGGGTGACGTTTCGGGTCGAGACCCTTCTTCAGACCTGTCCCGGGTGTTAGACAATAGACAATAGGTGCAGGAGGAGGCCATTCGGCCCTTCGAACCAGCACCGCCATTCAATGTGATCATGGCTGATCATTCTCAATCAGTACCCCGTTCCTGCCTTCTCCCCATACCCCATGACTCCGTTATCCTTAAGAGCTCCATCCAGCTCTCTCTTGAATGCATTCAGAGAATTGGCCTCCACTGCCTTCTGAGGCAGAGAATTCCACAGATTCACAACTCTCTGACTAAAAAGGTTTTTCCTCATCTCCGTTCTAAATGGCCTACCCCTTATTCTTAAACTGTGTGGCCCCTGGTTCTGGACTCCCCCAACATTGGGAACATGTTTCCTGCCTCTAACGTGTCCAACCCCTTATAATAATCTTATACCTTTCGATAAGATCTCCTCTCATCCTTCTAAATTTCAGTGCATACAAGCCTAGTCGCTCCAGTCTTTCAACTTCAAGAGGAAGTTAATGAACAACAAAAAAATAGGACTGTTTTAAAACCCAGCTATTCGTGGGTATCATTTGAGAGGTTGGCGAAGAAAAGGTTTCAGATCAGTTGCCAGCTCGCAAATCATATGCCAAATCATGAGACGGGATTATAATCCTACTGCTGTGGAAAGTAAAAACGCTGCCATGCCATTCAACCACAGAGTTGTATTTACTATCTGTAAATTCGTTTGATGCCTTGTCTTTGTCACTAAACACATTACGGCAAAATGTGATTTCAACTCTTGAGACAACTCCAATAAATATTTTTCCAATGTGCTTCCAGCATCTGCAGCAAGAGGAGCTCTTATCGAAACGTATAAGATTATTAAGGGGTTGGACACGTTCGAGGCAGGAAACGTGTTCCCAATGTTGGGGGAGTCCAGAACAAGGGGCCACAGCTTAAGAATAAGGGGTCGGCCATTTAGAACTGAGATGAGGAAAAACTTTTTCAGTCAGAGAGTTGTGAATCTTGCTATTGAGGGCGTGCAGCATAGATTTACTAGGTTAATTCCCGGAATGGCAGGACTGTCGTATGTTGAAAGACTGGAGCGACTGGGCTTGTATACACTGGAATTTAGAAGGATGAGAGGAGACCTTATCGAAACGTATAAGATTATTAAGGGGTTGGACACGTTACAGGCAGGAAACGTGTTCCCAATGTTGGGGGAGTCCAGAACAAGGGGCCACAGTTTAAGAATAAGGGGTCGGCCATTTAGAACTGAGATGAGGAAAAACTTTTTCAGTCAGAGAGTTGTGAATCTGTGGAATTCTCTGCCTCAGAAGGCAGTGGAGGCCAATTCTCAGAATGCATTCAAGAGAGAGCTAGATAGAGCTCTTAAGGATAGCGGAGTCAGGGGGTATGGGGAGAGGGCAGGAACGGGGTACTGATTGAGAATGATCAGCCATGATCACATTGAATGGCGGTGCTGGCTCGAAGGGCCGAATGGCCTCCTCCTGCACCTATTGTCTATTGTCTGTTACAGCATCTGCAGCAATTTGATATAGATACTGTGAATGTTTGATGTAGGAAAGATTCGTTGTTGTCATTGTCTGACGATGCATTGGCATAAGGGTCGATAGATTTGTTACGAAGAAGAATTTTCGATTTCTATGTTGGGTCCTGCTTATTACTTTTGAAAAATAAACTTTATTCCGAAATAAAATATATACAGATGCCCCCTGGCTTGCGATGCTTCGACTTACGATATTTCGACTTTGCAAACGGCAGCTCCCTGTAGCGAGCCGCCACTTGCTTCCGGCCACGTGATCGCGTGTATTCAACACATTTCGACTTACGACGTTTTCGGTTTCCGATGGGTTTCTCGGAATGTACCCTCATCGTAAGTTGAGGAATGTAACCCCATCATAAGTTAAGTTAATCGGTGCTGGGACCGCAGCTATCTACAATATACATTAATGACTTGGATGAAGGGATTAAAAGTACCATTAGCAAATTTGCAGATGATACAAAGCTGGGTGGCAGTGTGAACTGTGAGGAAGATGCTATGAGGTTGCAGGGTGACTTGGACAGGTTGTGTGAGTGGGCGGATGCATGGCAGATGCAGTTTAATGTGGATAAGTGTGAGGTTATCCACTTTGGTGGTAAGAATAGGAAGGCAGAGTATTATCTCAATGGTGTCAAGTTAGGAACAGGGGACGTACAACGAGATCTGGGTGTCCTAGTGCATCAGTCACTGAAAGGAAGCATGCAGGTACAGCAGGCAGTGAAGAAAGCCAATGGCATGTTGGCCTTCATAACAAGAGGAGTTGAGTATAGGAGCAAAGAGGTCCTTCTGCAGTTGTACAGGGCCCTCGTGAGACCGCACCTGGAGTACTGTGTGCAGTTTTGGTCTCCAAATTTGAGGAAGGATATTCTTGCTATTGAGGGCGTGCAGTGTAGGTTCACTAGGTTAATTCCCTGAATGGCGGGACTGTCGTATGTTGAAAGACTGGAGCGACTAGGCTTGTACTCGCTGGAATTTAGAAGATTGAGGGGGGATCTTATAGAAACTTACATAATTCTTAAGGGGTTGGACAGGCTAGATGCATTGTTCCCCATGTTGGGGAAGTCCAGAACAAGGGGTCACAGTTTAAGGATAAGGGGGAAGTCTTTTAGGATCGAGATGAAAAAGTTTTTTTTCACACAGAGAGTGGTGAATCTGTGGAATTCTCTGCCACAGAGGGTAGTTGACGCCAGTTCATTGGCTATATTTAAGAGGGAGTTAGATGTGGCCCATGTGGCTAAAGGGATCAGGGGGTATGGAGAGAAGGCAGGTATAGCATACACAGTTGGATGATCAGCCATGATCATATTGAATGGCGGTGCGTACAGGCTCGAAGGGCCGAATGGCCTACTCCTGCACCTATTTTCTATGTTTCTATGTTTCTATGTTTCTATATATCATATATATTCCTTTATTCGTCCCACACCGGGGAAATTTACAATGTTACAGCAGCAAAGTGGATAGCAAGGTCCATAATGAATGAATCAATGAATATTATTCATTATAAATAAAAGTATAGACAAGGATAAATTGTCATCAGTTTACTGTGTGTATTCCTTAACTGTTACTGTTGACTCGTCCGCTGGGAGCAGTGCTGGTTGTGCAGTCTCACAGCAGCGGGAAGGAAGGACCTCTTATATCTCTCCTTCACGCACTTGGGGTGAAGGAGTCAGTCAGTGCAGGAGCTACTCAGTGCAGTGAGAGTGTCCTGCATGGGGTGGGAGTCGTTGTCCAGCAGCGATGTTATCTTTCCCATCATCCTCCTCTCTCCCACCGCCTGCACTGAGTCGAGGGGGCAACCCAGGACAGAGCCGGCCTTCCTGACCAGCCTGTCGAGTCTCTTCCCCTCCGCCGCTGAGATGCTGCTGCTCCAGCAGACCGCTCCGTAGAAAATGGCCGATGCAACCACCGTGTTGTAGAAGGTCCTTAGGAGTGGCCCCTGCACTCCAAAGGACCTGAGTCTCCTCGGCAGATAAAGTCTGCTCTGGCCCTTTTCGTAAAGCGCATCGGTGTTTTCGGCCCAGTCCAATTTATACGTCTATACGTTCATTTGCCTTATATTCGATTGCGTTCACAAACTAGCCTTAAACCAAGCACTCATGTGGTTCCTTGGGATGATATCCCTCCCCTTTGAGGGGTGCCTCCACCAGACCCTGTCCCTCAATGTCCAGCAACAGAAGCACCCTGAGCCTTGTACAACGAGATCTGGGTGTCCTAGTGCATCAGTCACTGAAAGGAAGCACGCAGGTACAGCAGGCAGTGAAGAAAGCCAATGGAATGTTGGCCTTCATAACCAGAGGAGTTGAGTATAGGAGCAAAGAGGTCCTTCTGCAGTTGTACAGGGCCCTAGTGAGACCGCACCTGGAGTACTGTGTGCAGTTGTACAGGGCCCTAGTGAGACCGCACCTGGAGTACTGTGTGCAGTTTTGGTCTCCAAATTTGAGGAAGGATATTCTCGCTATTGAGGGCGTGCAGCGTAGGTTTACTAGGTTAATTCCCGGAATGGCGGGACTGTAATATGTTGAAAGACTGGTGCGACTAGGCTTGTATACACTGGAATTTAGAAGGATGAGAGGAGATCTTATCGAAACGTATAAGATTATTAAGGGGTTGGACACGTTAGAGGCAGGAAACATGTTCCCAATGTTGGGGGAGTCCAGAACAAGGGGCCACAGTTTAAGAATAAGGGGTCGGCCATTTAGAACGGAGATGAGGAAAAACTTTTTCAGTCAGAGAGTTGTGAATCTGTGGAATTCTCTGCCTCAGAAGGCAGTGGAGGCCAATGCTCTGAATGCATTCAAGAGAGAGCTGGATAGAGCTCTTAAGGATAGCGGAGTCAGGGGGTATGGGGAGAGGGCAGGAACGGGGTACTGATTGAGAATGATCAGCCGTGATCACATTGAATGGCGGTGCTGGCTCGAAGGGCCGAATGGCCTCCTCCTGCACCTATTGTCTATTGGCGCTGGCTTTACCGACTGTTCCCATGGACACATTCGGAGACGGACATCAAGTGCTGCTGGAAGATATCAACTCGGTGAATGACACTCTTCGGGCAGCTCGAGACTTGTTGACATCCCAGCAGGGCGAGTATTTATGACTGACCCTTTCCAGACTGCAGGAGTACGTGCTGAATGGCTCGCTAAAGCTTGGTGCCGCCAACATCATGGCTCCTGCTTATTTTCTTCCGAGGCAGATATCAATTCATGATCTAACTTTCAAAGAGGCAGCTGGGGTCACTCGTGCGCTTGAAAGTATGGAAATCACCTTTAATTCCCTTGAAACCTTCGTGGCACCTTTCCCATTTCCGATAACAATTGAAAAAGTGGAACAGAAAGCCGACGGGTTTGTTGATTGTTGAGCCTCACAGGACAGTGAAATAGCACCAATACAAACTGAAGGCACGTTACAATCACAGGGATAGATCTGGTTCAAAGTTTATACTGAGTTCTTACCATTTCCCCTTCATAGAACATAGAACGTAGTCAAGAGGTCAAGAATGTTTTATTGTCATATGTTCCAAAACTGAACAACTATATCCTTGCTTGCAGCAGCACAACAGATATGTAAGTATCTTATTCAGTGTTGTTGTTCGTCCTTCGGGTTCGAAGATGACCACGACTTCACTTTCAGTTGGAGGATTGGTGACTGTGGGTCCGGAAGTGACTGGTGAGGCCAATCTGGGCCCGGAAGGCACGCCCACACGTAGGACACAAGTGGATGGGTGCTGCAGTGGAAGTGGAGGTAGCCCGGGCCTTGCGCGCGGTGCGTTTCCTCTGGGCCTCTGCAGTGCGTCTGTTCTCTGCTGCACGGGCTCCTGTGGTGAGCTTGCTACGCCAGGTTGGACGGTCCAGAGCAAGAGACTCCCAAGTGCTGAGGTTGATGTCCAAGTCTTTGAGGGACACTTTGAGGCAGTCCTTAAACCGTTTCTTCTGTCCTCCAATTGAGCGTTTGCCCTGACACAGTTCTCCATACAGAAGCTGTTTTGGCAGTCGACTCTCGGGCATTCTGTCGACATGGCCTGCCCATCTGGCTTGGGCTTTCCGTAGGAGGGTGTGGACGCTGGGGATTCCGGCCCGTCCCAAGACCTCTGTGTCGGGAATTTTGTCCTGCCACCTGATGTGAAGGAGTCTGGGTAGGCAACTCAAGTGAAAGTGGTTGAGCTGTTTGGCATGTCTGCTGTAGACAGTCCAGGTCTCACTGGCATAGAGAAGAGTGGTGAGCACCACTGCATGGTAGACCTTCGGCTTGGTGGTAAGGCTGAGTCCTCTCCACTCCCAAACATTCCCAAGGGGTCGCCCAAAGGCAGCGCTGGCCTTGGCAATCCTATTGTTGACCTCAGCGTCAATGTTCACCATTCGCAAGAGTGTACTACCCAGAGAGGTAAAGCTGTCGACTGCCTGTAGGTTCCACCCCTTCACCGTGATGTGTGGTTCCTGACGCGGGCTGGTACATAACTTCAGTCTTTTTGGTGCTAATGGAGAGACCAAAGTTGTCACAGGCCTGTGCGAAGCAGTCCATTTCATGCTGCATCTTCTGCTCTGTGCTGGCGTTGAGGGCCCAGTCATCAGCAAACAAGAAGTCTTTGACGATGGTCTTCTTCACCTTTGTAACAGCTTGCAGGCGTCTGCTGTTATTCTGTAAGTATCTTATTCAGTAGACACCATAATAAACCACAAAAAGAAATTCAATATATAAAAACTAAGCAAACAACATACTGAAAAGGCAAAAGACATACTGAAAAGCCCCATCCTTTACTCCCTCTACACTCACGACTGCGCCCCCACCCATCCCACCAACACCATCATCAAGTTCGCGGATGACACGACTGTGGTTGGACTCATCTCAGGAGGAGATGAGACAGCCTACAGGGATGAAATCCAAAGGCTGGCAGCATGGTGTTCAGTGAACAATCTTGTCCTGAACTCCTCCAAAACAAAGGAACTTATAATAGACTACAGGAAAACCAGTGCAGAACACAACCCACTCTACATCAATGGGGTCTGTGTGGAAAGGGTACCCGCTTTCAGGTTCCTGGGTACGCACATCGCAGAGGATCTTACCTGGTCTACCAACACCATCACCACAGTGAAGAAGGCACAGCAGAGACTCCACTTCCTGAGGATCCTCAGGAAGACCAACCTGCAGGAGAAGCTCATGATGTCCTTCTATCGCTGCTCCATCGAGAGTGTGCTGGCATACTGTATAACCACATGGTATGCCAGCTGCTCAGAAAAGGACAGGAAGGCCCTTCAGAGGGTCATCACGACGGCCCAGAAGATCATCGGCTGCTCACTGCCCTCCCTGGAGCACCTGTTCAGCCTACGCTGCCTCAGTAGAGCAGGAAAAATAATAAAAGACCCACCCCACCCCGGCCACCGTCTGTTTGTTCATCTGCCCTCTGGTCGACGTCTCAGGTCGATCAAATCCCGAACAAACAGACTCAAGAACAGTTTTTACCCCAGGGCCATACGAGAACTAAACACCACTTTCTGCAATAGGTCACACTGTTAAAACTTTTGTATTTAATATATTGGTATTTATTTGTTTTGCATTTATTGCATATATGTTTTTTACGCACCGTCAGGATTGCTATTTTTTAATTTCGTTGCACTTGTTGCAACGACAATAAATGAATATTATTATTATTATATTATTATTATTATTATTAATGCCTCCAAGTCCCTAGTACAATCAAGGCAGTTTGGAGTTCAATAGCTTGGTGGTTGTTTGGGAAAAGCTTCTCCTGAACCTGGACGTTGTGGCGGTGCCCGGGGGGGGGCTTTGCCACCTTCGTTTTGGACATGGGGGGGTTCGTCCTGAGACAGTCTCTGTTTCGCGGCTGAAGCCGGCGCACGTGGACGTTAGCCAGCCGGTCCCCCTGGCGCGGGCTCGCCCTCGGGGTCATCCCACGTCCCGGCCCTTACCCCCAGAGATCACGCGGGTGTCTTCCCCTGGCGGGGTGGTTCCGGTTCCTGCCGGTGCGCCGTGGTGCGCACGCGGGCTGGTCGTCTCGTGCGTCCCCCTGTCCGTTTCGTGCCGCCGGTTCTTTGGTGGGGGGGGGTCCTGTGGCGGTGGCCGGGGGACTAGGCCACTCCCTTGGTCATTCCCCTCGGCACTGAGTGGACAGGGGGGACTAGGCCACTCCCTGGGTCATTCCCCTGGGGACTGTGTGGTCTGGTGCTACGGGGTTTGCTGGAAGGGGTTATTGTTTTGACTCGTGAGTGAGTGTATGTTCAGTTACTGCATTAAAGTTATTGTCACTTCTTACCTGGCGTCCGGCCTGATTCCTGTCGCGTCCAGACCCACTAAAACGTTATCGTTTTCAGGCTCCTGTACCTTCTTCCCGATGGCTGGAATGAAATGAGAATGTGGCCAGGGTGTTGTGGGTCTCTGATGATGCTGGCTGCCATTTTGAGGCAGCAACTCCTCCTATAGATCCCTTCGATGGTGAGAAGGTCAGACAGTGCCGAGCGGTATGCACCACTTTTTGCCATCTTCTTCATTCCCGGCCGTTCGAGTTACCAAGCCAGACCGTGATGCAACCAGTCAATATGGATCTCTATCATACACCTGTAGACGTTCAAGAGAGTAGTGGTTTACATACCAGATCTCCTCGAAGGTGTTTATTCACAAAATGCTGGAGTAACTCAGCGGGTCAGGCAGCATCTCAGGAGAGAAGGAATGGGTGACGTTTCGGGATGAGACCCATCTTCAGTCTTGACCCGAAACGTCACCCATTCCTTCTCTCCTGAGATGCTGCCTGACCCGCTGAGTTACTCCAGCATTTTGTGAATAAATACCTTCGATTTGTACCAGCATCTGCAGTTATTTTCTTACACTACCAGATCTCCTCAATCTTCTTAGGGCATTGAAGGGATTTCTTTATGATTGTGTCAATGATTTGGGTCCAGGATAGATCTTCAGAGATATACATGCCCAGGATTTTGAGGTTTCTCTTTCCACCACTGACAATAGACAATAGGTGCAGGAGGAGGCCATTCGGCCCTTCGAGCCAGCAGCGCCATTCAATGTGATCATGGCTGATCATTCTCAATCAGTACCCCGTTCCTGCCTTCTCCCCGTACCCCCTGACTCCGCTATCCTGTCATGGGCCTCCTCCAGTGCCATAGTGAGGCCCACCGGAAATTGGAGGAACAGCACCTCATATTTCAGCTGGGCAGCTTGCATGAACATCGACTTCTCCAACTTTAGATACTTCCTCTGTCCCTCTCTTCCCCTCCCCCTTCCCAGTTCTCCCTCTATCTTCCCGTCTCCACCTATATCCTTCCTTTGTCCCCGCCCCCCTGACATCAGTCCGAAGAAGGGTCTCGACCCGAAACGTCGCCCATTCCTTCTCTCCCGAGATGCTGCCTGACCCGCTGAGTTACTCCAGCATCTTGTGAATAAATACCTTCAACTTGTACCAGCATCTGCAGTTATCTTTTTATACTTAATAGACAATGGACAATAGGTGCAGGAGTAGGCCATTCGGCCCTTCGAGCCAGCACCGCCATTCAATGTGATCATGGCTGATCATTCTCAATCAGTACCCCGTTCCTGCCCTCTCCCCATACCCCCTGACTCCGCTATCCTTAAGAGCTCTCTCCTGAGTGCATTCAGAGAATTGGCCTCCACTGCCTTCTGAGGCAGAGAATTCCACAGATTCACAACTCTCTGACTGAAAACGTTTTTCCTCATCTCCGTTCTAAATGGCCTACCCCTTATTCTTAAACTGTGGCCCCTTCCCAAAGTTCCCAAAGTTGGGACTCCCCCAACTTTGGGAACATGTTTCCTGCTTCTAACGTGCCCAACCCCTTAATAATCTTACACGTTTCGATAAGATCCCCTCTCATCCTTCTAAATTCCAGCGTATACAAGCCCAGTCGCTCCAGTCTTTCAACATACGACAGTCCCGCCATTCCGGGAATTAACCTAGTGAACCTACACTGCACGCCCTCAATAGCAAGAATATCCTTCCCCAAATTTGGAGACCAAAACTGCACCCAGTACTCCAGGTGCGGTCTCACTAGGGCCCTGTACAACTGCAGAAGGACCTCTTTGCTCCTATACTCAACTCCTCTTGTTATGATTTCTCTCATTTCACCAGTCAATATGGCTCTCTATCATACACCTGTAGACGTTCAAGAGAGTAGTGGTTTACATACAAGATCTCCTCAAAGGTATTTATTCACAAAATGCTGGAGTAACTCAGCGGGTCAGGCAGCATCTCAGGAGAGAAGGAATGGGCGACGTTTCTGGTCGAGACCCTTCTTCAGACTAATTTCAAGTAACACTAGTTGTCCTGCTAGTTTCACTGTTTATACCCCCTCATTATCCCATCTTCCATGGCCAACAATGGACCATTGTGGCCTCTACCGTTCCTGAGCTATCAGTGCCGGCTCTGATTTGTTCTGTACCTTTTCATACAACTAGTTTCCCTCTCACATGACTCTCGGCCTGAAGAAGGGCCTTGACCTCAAACGCCACCTATCCCTTCTCTCCAGAGATGCTGTCTAACCCGCTGATTTGTTCCAGCATTTTGTTCTCTATTTCAGACAAAAATGAACATTAACTGTTATTTTATATATATATTTTATCCAAGCAGGTTCGATCCTGACTACGGGCGCCGTCTGTACGGAGTTTGTACGTTCTCCCCGTGACCTGCGTGGGTTTTCTCCGAGATCTTCGGTTTCCTCCCACACTCCAAAGACGTACAGGTATGTAGGTTATTTGGCTGGGTAAATGTAAAAATTGTCCCTAGTGGGTGTAGGATAGTGTTAATGTGCGGGGATCGCTGGGCGGCACGGACTTGGTGGGCCGAAAAGGCCTGTTTCCGCGCTGTATATATATGATATGAAGTACATGTTTAAATAAGAAAACTGCTACAGAATTTTGATTTTCTTTAAATCTTCAATGATGGTAAATCCCACATTTTCTAGGTCTTTGACATTCTTGCCCTCTTTAGATGTTATGTTGAACTTTAAGAGACAAAGTGCTGGAGTAACTGACTGGGTCAGGCAGCATCTCTAGAGAATATAAGTCGGCGATGTTTCAGTCGGGACCCTTCTACAGACTGATTTTGTGGGTGGGGGGTATATTCCTTCCACAATCCCAATTAGTCTGTTGAAGGGTCTTGACTATGGGCGGCACGGTAGCGCAGCGGTAGAGTTGCTGCTTTACAGCGAATGCAGCGCCGGAGACTCAGGTTCGATCCTGACTACGGGTGCTGCACTGTAAGGAGTTTGTACGTTCTCCCCGTGACCTGCGTGGGTTTTCTCCGAGATCTTCGGTTTCCTCCCACACTCCAAAGACGTACAGGTATGTAGGTTAATTGGCCGGGTAAATGTAAAAATTGTCCCTAGTGGGTGTAGGATAGTGTTAATGTACGGGGATCGCTGGGCGGCGCGGACTTGGTGGGACGAAAAGGCCTGTTTCCGGCTGTATATATATGATATGATATGATATGACTCCTGAAACCTAAAATGTCTATGTTCTTCAAAGGTGCTATCTGACCCACTGAGTTACTCCAGTACTTTGTGTCTTTTTTTTGTAAACCAGTATCTGCAGTACTTCGTTTCTACATTTGTCTGTGCATCCAGTTTTAACTTATTTTTGCATCAGCTTTTAATCATTATTGATTTATTTGACCATTTTTCCTTGTGTTTCTTTCAGGTGCAATCCCTCTCTCGGTGTGCCTGACGATTGTGCAATTGTAACCTCAATGTCTTGGCGCAGAGCCCTTCGAGCCTGTACGCACCGTCATTCAATATGATCATGGCTGATCATCCAACTCAGTATCCCGTACCTGCCTTCTCTCCATACCCCCTGATCCCCTTAGCCACAAGGGCCACATCTAACTCCCTCTTAAATATAGCCAATGAACTGGCCTCAACTATCCTCAAAAAACCTCTGTGGTTGAAATGAAAGATGTGAATGAAATCATCCATTTTGTACATATATCAACACCCAGGTTGATGGACTGTCACAAATATCCACAGAGAGCTATTTTCAAATGGTAGGAAGGAAACAACATTTATATTATAGACAATAGACAATAGACAATAGGTGCAGGAGGAGGCCATTCGGACCCTTCGAGCCAGCACCGCCATTCAATGTGATCATGGCTGATCATTCCCAATCAGTACCCCGTTCCTGCCCTCTCCCCATACCCCCTGACTCCGCTATCCTTAAGAGCTCTATCCAGCTCTCTCTTGAATGCATTCAGAGAATTGGCCTCCACTGCCTTCATGAGGCAGAGAATTCCACAGATTCACAACTCTCTGACTGAAAAAGTTTTTCCTCATCTCAGTTCTAAATGGCCGACCCCTTATTCTTAAACTGTGTGTGGCCCCTTGTTCTGGACTCCCCCAACATTGGGAACATGTTTCCTGCCTCTAACGTGTCCAACCCCTTAATAATCTTATACGTTTCGATAAGATCTTCTCTCATCCTTCTAAATTCCAGTGTATACAAGCCCATAGAGTCCATTTAATTTCCCTTTAAGAAAATCTCAATGACCTCAAACCACTTTTTGAAATACAATACAATACAATATATAATATAAGAAAATAACTGCAGATGCTGGTACAAATCGAAGGTATTTATTCACACAATGCTGGAGTAACTCAGCGGGTCAGGCAGCATCTCAGGAGAGAAGGAATGGGTGACGTTTCGGGTCGAGACCCTTCTTCAGACTGGTGTCAGGGGGGCGGGACAAAGGAAGGATATAGGTGGAGACGGGAGGACAGTGGGAAGGGGAAGGGAAGAGAGGGACAGAGGAACTATCTAAAGTTGGAGAAGTCGATGTTCATACCGCTGGGCTGCAAGCTGCCCAGGCGAAATATGAGGTGCTGTTCCTCCAATTTCCGGTGGGCCTCACTATGGCACTGGAGGAGGCCCATGACAGAAAGGTCAGACTGGGAGTGGGAGGGGGAGTTGAAGTGCTCAGCCACCGGGAGATCAGTTTGGTCATTGCGGACCGAGCGCAGGTGTTGAGCGAAGCGATCGCCGAGCCTGCGCTTGGTTTCGCCGATGTAAGCAATACAATACAATATATCTTTATTGTCATTGTACAGGGGTACAATGAGATTGGGAATGTGCCTCCCATACGATGCAATAATTTAATTAACTAGTCAGTATTCATTTAAACAACCCAATGAAACAAATTGTAACAGTTTTAAGACAGAATAAAGTGCAAGTAGATCTGTGCCGGTTCGCTGTGCGATGTGACCATCCGGCTCAGCAGGACCGGTTCATGGCAGCTATGGCCCTGGGGATGAACCTGTTCCTGAGTCTGGAGGTGCGGGCGTAGAAGGCCTTGTATCGTCTGCCCGATGGTAGAAGTTCGAACAGACTGTTGCAGGGGTGTGAGGAGTCTTTGTGGATGCTGGTGGCTTTTCTGAGGCATCGTGTGTTGTAGATGCCCTCCAAGGCTGGTAGCTGTGTTCCGATGGTCCTCTGAGCTCTATGGACTGCCCGCTGAAGAGCTCTCCTCTCTGCCTCTGTGCAGCTGAGGTACCACACAGGGATGCCATGCAATAGGATGCTCTCTATGGTGCAGCGGTAGAAGGTCGTCAGCAGCTGTTGGGGTAGACCAGACTTCTTCAGTGTTCTCAGGTAGAACAGTCGTTGCTGTGCCTTCTTGACCAGCGCAGCAGTGTTATTGGACCATGTGAGGTCCTCCGAAATGTGAGTGCCCAGAAACCTGAAGCTGGACACTCTCTCCACACTGTCCCTGTTGATAAAGATCGGGGCGTATTCCCCGTTGTGTGACCTACGGAAGTTGATGATCAGCTCCTTGGTCTTGGTGGTATTTGGGGACAGGTTATTATCAGATGTAGTCTTGATGTTGGGAATATGGCAGCCAAATTTAAAACAACAAGCATACTGGGTGGCACGGTGGCGCAGCAATAGAGTAGCTGCCTTACAGCGCCAGAGACCCGGGTTCGGTCCTAACTATGGGTGCTGTCTGCACGCAGTACGTACTGTACGTTCTCCCGATGACCGCACCTGGAGTACTGTGTGCAGTTTTGGTCTCCAAATTTGAGGAAGGATATTCTTGCTATTGAGGGCGTGCAGTGTAGGTTTACCAGGTTAATTCCCGGAATGGCGGGACTGTCATATGTTGAAAGACTGGAGCGACTGGGCTTGTATACACTGGAATTTAGAAGGATGAGAGGGGATCTTATCGAAACGTATAAGATTATTAAGGGGTTGGACACGTTAGAGGCAGGAAACATGTTCCCAATGTTGGGGGAGTCCAGAACAAGGGGCCACAGTTTAAGAATAAGGGGTCGGCCATTTAGAACTGAGATGAGGAAAAACTTTTTCAGTCAGAGAGTTGTGAATCTGTGGAATTCTCTGCCTCAGAAGGCAGTGGAGGCCAATTCTCTGAATGCATTCAAGAGAGAGCTGGATAGAGCTCTTAAGGATAGCGGAGTCAGGGGGTATGGGGAGAAGGCAGGAACGGGGTACTGATTGAGAATGATCAGCCATGATCACATTGAATGGCGGTGCTGGCTCGAAGGGCCGAATGACCTCCTCCTGCACCTATTGTCTGTTGTCTATTGAAATTCAGAGTGTCTCTGAGGATCCTTCAGTGCTTCTATTCTGGGGCTGTAGAGAGCATCCTGTCCGGCAACATCACAGTCTGGTTTGGGAACAGCTCTGCCCAGGACAGGAAGGCCCTGCAGAGAGTAGTGCGTTCGGCTGAACGCACCATGGGAACTACACTCACCCCCCTGCAGGACCTATACATCAGGAGGTGCAGATCCAGAGCCAGCAACATTATGTGGGACCCCTGCCACCCCAGCAACGGACTGTTCCAGCTGCTACGGTCAGGCAAACGCCTCCGCTGTCACGCTGTGAAAACGGAGAGGATGAGACAGAGTTTCTTCCTACAGGCCATCAGGACTGTTAACTTTTATAACTCCAGGGACTAAATTTTGTCTTCTCTGTATTAACTTTATTTATATGCTGTAACTGTAATTCTTTTTTTGTGCACAATCCGCAGGCATTGCCATTTTCATTTCACTGCACATCGTGTATGTGTACGTGACAAATAAACTTGACCTGACTTGACTTGACTCTTGTCACTAAATGCATTACAGATACTTGCCTCTTTCTCAAATCTCCTTCACGAGGGCCCTCCTAAGATCCAATCCTCTGAATGTATTCAAGAGAGAGTGAGATATAGCTCTTAGGGCTAACAAAATCAATGGATATGGGGAGAAAGTAGGAACCAACAACATTCCCAAACGAAGGTCCGGAAAATACTTTTTTGGTTTATCTACAAACTGTGTCAAAAAACTCTCCTGGGTGCACAATAGACAATAGACAATAGACAATAGGTGCAGGAGGAGGCCATTCGGCCCTTCGAGCCAGCACCGCCATTCAATGTGATCATGGCTGATCATTCTCAATCAGTACCCCGTTCCTGCCTTCTCCCCATACCCCCTGACTCCGCTATCCTTAAGAGCTGTATCTAGCTCTCTCTTGAATGCACCTCAGATATTCTGCACCCTCTGAATCCTTGCAGCTAAAGCAGTCCCAGTTTATATCCTGTTTCTTTCTTTAACTTGGAATCTTTTATCCTGACTAGTCTTGTGGATTCATACTGGGGACTAGCTTTATAATTAGGCTTTGGGGTTGTGGGCAGGACATAGCTTGAATTTATATTGCCATACCCCGTGTTTCATTTGCAGCTACTATTTTAGATTTAGATTTAGAGATACAGTGCGGAAACAGGCCCTTCTGCCCACCGAGTCCGCGCCGCCCAGCGATCCCCGCACATTAACACTATCCTACACACACTAGGGACAATTTTAAAAAAACATTTACCCATTCAATTAACCTACAAACCTGCACGTCTTTGGAGTGTGGGAGGAAACCGAAGATCTCGGAGAAAACCCACGCAGGTCACGGGGAGAACGTACAAACTCCGTACAGACGGCGCCCGTAGTCAGGATCGAACCTGAGTCTCCGGCGCTGCATTCGCTGTAAGGCGGCAACTCTACCGCTGCGCCACCGTGACGCGCAATTTGACGTACACTTTAAATGATATATTGTCCTGTTTTACTTATAATACCAATACCTAATGGGGGTTGCATTGAAGAATTTGTTAGATTTAAGGTTTAGTTTTAGACTTTGGATAGATTTGAGTTCCAAAGAGTGCAGTTAAAGTAATATTGCTTTAAGCTCAGTGCTAGATTTAAAGTTATGTTAGGAGTAGGTTTGTAGTTTGTGCTGCTTTTTCTTAGCAATTGAATTTTTAAATTAACAAAAAAAATAGTTAAAGAGATATCTAAGAAGAAACGTCTCGCGACCTAAGAAGATTGGGCCTCGCGACCTAAGAAGATGAACTTCGACCTAAGAAGATTGGGCCTCGCGACCTAAGAAGATGAACTTCGACCTAAGAAGATGAACTTGAAAAGTTCACTTTTGGCTTAGGCAATGGCCCTGTGCCCTTTGGAATTTGGACCCTGCATCAATCAGGACATTTGGCAAAAAGAAAGAGAAAATATGGATTGGATTGTGGGGGTTGGTGAAGGGGTAGTGGATGGTGGGAGAACTCACGTAAGAAGACGCTGAATATTTATAAAATCACAGCAGTGAGGAGGTTAAGTATCTGTACACAAATCCTGGGAAGTATAAACTGGCTGAAGCCCAGCAGGTATCACACACGTACTAAATAGCAGGCTCCGCTATCAATACTATTAAACAAACAAAGGTCTAATGGGATTAACCTTTAACCCTGGGTGTGCCTGCCAATCCCAGGCGCCGTGTGTTGTTGACCGACCCCAGAGACATCTACAACAGTGGAATGCCGAGCGTTTGTATCATTCTGGACAACCCTGTCTGCCGCAAACACCCATGTATACGTACACAAGACGACTTTCTTCCCCGTCTCATCGCATGGAATGAACTTTTAAGAGCCACCCACCCGCCTGCGTTTTCCCAAATTTTTCCAGTTGATAAAAAAATTAATACATTTAACATGATTTGCTGAATCGTTTGGACAACGTAACTATTATTATGAAAGGAAAACTGTTACTAACATATTGCCAAAGCTCAGAGAGGTAAACAAAAGATAAGTCCTAATGAAAGAAGCCCCATTGATTTGCCTCATAAATATTTTGTAGAAAGACCATCATCTTTGATGATTGTAAAGCACTATGTCAACATTTACTGCGGTGGCAAATGTCATTATGTAGACAATAGACAATAGACAATAGGTGCAGGAGGACGCCATTCGGCCCTTCGAGCCAGCACCGCCATTCAATGTGATTCATGGCTGATCATTCTCAATCAGTACCCCGTTCCTGCCTTCTCCCCCATACCCCCTGACTCCGCTATCCTTAAGAGCTCTATCTAGCTCTCTCTTGAATGTATTCAGAGAATTGGCCTCCACTGCCTTCTGAGGCAGAGAATTCCACAGATTCACAACTCTCTGACTGAAAAAGTTTTTCCTCATCTCCGTTCTAAATGGCCTACCCCTTATTCTTAAACTGTGGCCCCTGGTTCTGGACTCCCCCAACATTGGGAACATGTTTCCAGCCTCTAACGTGTCCAACCCCTTAATAATCTTATAGGTTTCAATAAGATCCCCTCTCATCCTTCTAAATTCCAGTGTATACAAGCCCAGTCGCTCCAGTCTTTCAACATATGACAGTCCCGCCATTCCGGGAATTAACCTAGTAAACCTACGCTGCACGCCCTCAATAGCAAGAATATCCTTCCTCAAATTTGGAGACCAAAACTGCACACAGTACTCCAGGTGTGGTCTCACTAGGACCCTGTACAACTGCAGAAGGACCTCTTTGCTCCTATACTCAACACCTCTTGTTATGAAGGCCAACATTCCATTGGCTTTCTTCACTGCCTGCTGTACCTGCATGCTTCCTTTCAGTGACTGATGCACTAGGACACCCAGATCACGTTGTACGTCCCCTTTTCCTAACTTGACACCATTCAGATAATAATCTGCCTTCCTATTCTTACCACCAAAGTGGATAACCTCGCACTTATCCACATTAAACTGCATCTGCCAAGCATCCGCCCACTCACACAACCTGTCCAAGTCACCCTGCAACCTCATAGCATCTTCCTCACAGTTCACACTGCCACCCAGCTTTGTATCATCTGCAAATTTGCTAATGGTACTTTTAATCCCTTCATCCAAGTCATTGATGTATATTGTAAATAGCTGCGGTCCCAACACCGAGCCTTGCGGTACCCCACTAGTCACTGCCTGCCATTCTGAAAGGGACCCATTTATCCCCACTCTTTGCTTTCTGTCTGTCAACCAACTTTTTATCCATGCCAGTACCCTACCTCCAATACCATGTGCTCTAATTTGGCCCACCAATCTCCTATGTGGGACCTTGTCGAAGGCTTTCTGAAAGTCAAGGCACACCACATCCACCGGCTCTCCCACGTCAATTTTCCTAGTTACATCCTCAAAAAATTCCAGTAGATTAGTCAAGCATGATTTCCCCTTCGTAAATCCATGCTGACCCGGAACGATCCTGTTACTGCTACATTTTATACGCAACAAACTCAGTGGGACAGGCAGCATCTCTGGAGAGAAGGAATGGGTGACATTTCGGGTCAAAACCCTTCTTCAGGCTGAGAGTCAGCGGAGATGGAAACTGGAGAAATGGAAAGGTACGTAGAGAATGTAAGGTGTGAAAAGATGTGTGTAAGGTGGCAGGACTTTCATATGAAGAAAGACTGGATAGACCGGCTTGTACTCGCTGGAATTTAGAAGATTGAGGGGGGATCTTATAGAAACTTACACCACCACGATGGGCGCCCAAGGCCGTAGTGAGTGGCTCCCTCTCCCCTTTCCTCTCCTGCCCATGGCCCCGGGGGACATTCCCCGGCTGGCAACGGGTCCACGAAGCAGCTGTGGCTTACCTGCAGCCCGTCTGTCTTTGTGTTTTTATGTCGTTTTTTTGTCTTGATTGTAGTGTAAATGTGATGTAGTTTTTTGGGGTTGTGTACTATGGGGGGGTGGCGGAACTGTAAATGTAAAATTGTCTCTTCCCAGCGGAGACACGACCCTTTGTTCTGGGTGGTGTCTCCGTTGCCGCTGCGGCCTACCATCGGCCATGCACCTGGAGCTGGGACTCGCCAGTGGAGGGGGCCGACATCGGGAGCTCCGGCAGCGGCAGCGTCTCCGCCCGCCCCGAGTCGCGGGGCTTGGGTCGGCCCGCCGCGGACCTTTCACCGTCCGGCGCCGCCTGGAATAGGCCGCGGGGGTTTTCACTGCCCGGCGGGGGCTTCAATGTCGGGAGCCACGACCGCCACGACGTGCAGCGGCAGCGGCTTCGCCCGCCCCGGATCGCGGGGCTTGGGTCGGCCCGCTGCGGACCTTTCACCGTCCGGCGCGGCCTGGAACGTGGCAACTACGACAGCCCGACCGCGGGAGAAGACGGCAGGGGCAGAGGAAAGACATTCTGGCCTTCCATCACAGTGAGGAGGTGACTGGAGGAGACTCACTGTGATGGATGTTTCTTTTTGTTTGGTGTTGGTTTGTGATTGTGTGTGTCATTGCTTATTTTTGTTGCCCTTGTTGTTGGACTGTGGGTAATCTTTCATTTCACTGCACATTTATATGCATGGGACAAATAAACTTGACTTGACTTGACTTGACGGATCGTCAGTTGGGGGAGGGTTGCCGGGGCCCGCGGGAGAGGTTTGCACCCAATAGACAATAGACAATAGACAATAGACAATAGGTGCAGGAGTAGGCCATTCAGCCCTTCGAGCCAGCACCGCCATTCAATGCGATCATGGCTGATCACTCTCAATCAGTACCCCGTTCCTGCCTTCTCCCCATACCCCCTCACTCCGCTATCCTTAAGAGCTCTATCCAGCTCTCTCTTGAAAGCATCCAACGAACTGGCCTCCACTGCCTTCTGAGGCAGAGAATTCCACACCTTCACCACCCTCTGACTGAAAAAGTTCTTCCTCATCTCCGTTCTAAATGGCCTACCCCTTATTCTTAAACTGTGGCCCCTTGTTCTGGACTCCCCCAACATTGGGAACATGTTATCTGCCTCGAATGTGTCCAATCCCCTAATTATCTTATATGTTTCAATAAGATCCCCCCTCATCCTTCTAAATTCCAGTGTATACAAGCCCAATCGCTCCAGCCTTTCAACATACGACAGTCCCGCCATTCCGGGAATTAACCTAGTGAACCTACGCTGCACGCCCTCCATAGCATGAATATCCTTCCTCAAATTTGGAGACCAAAACTGCACACAGTACTCCAGGTGCGGTCTCACCAGGGCCCGGTACAACTGTAGAAGGACCTCTTTGCTCCTATACTCAACTCCTCTTGTTACGAAGGCCAACATTCCATTGGCTTTCTTCACTGCCTGCTGTACCTGCATGCTTCCTTTCATTGACTGATGCACTAGGACACCCAGATCTCGTTGAACTCCCCCTCCTCCTAACTTGACACCATTCAGATAATAATGATAACAATGGGACTAGCCGCGCACCCAAGAGAGGTTTGGACCCAATGGGTTGTCTAGTCTCCTACAAAGCCTGACTTCATTGTCTGAATGGTAGCAACATCACCTAGTGGTCACCCCCAAGAACAACACCAGTCAATTGTAGTGCAAACCTTAGTACCTACTTTGGTACTCTGGTCCCCAGGCAATAAACATGACTCATCTGTTAACTTTCCCAATCATTTGTTGTAACTACATACCAGCCTTTTGTAAATCATGCACTGAGACATACATGTCCCCCCTGCATGTCAGGCCTCTGCAATTCCTTACCATGTCGATCATTTAAATAATAATAATATTCATTTATTGTCATTGCAACGAGTACAACGAAATTAAAAAATAGCCAATCCTGCTTTGTTATGAAGTCTTTCTCCAAATATCTTCACCTAGAACATAGCATTTCATCCATTCTTTTACTTGTCAAAGTGTTTTATAGACAATAGACAATAGACAATAGGTGCAGGAGGAGGCCATTCGGCCCTTCGAGCCTGTACGCACCACCATTCAATGTGATCATGGCTGATCATTCTCAATCAGTACCCTGTTCCTGCCTTCTCCCCATACCCCCTGACTCCGCTATCCTTAAGAGCTCTATCTAGCTCTCTCTTGAATACATTCAGAGAATTGGCCTCCACTGCCTTCTGAGGCAGAGAATTCCACAGATTCACAACTCTCTGACTGAAAAAGTTTTTCCTCATCTCCGTTCTAAATGGCCTACCCCTTATTCTTAAACTGTGGCCCCTGGTTCTGGACTCCCCCAACATTGGGAACATGTTTCCTGCCTCTAACGTGTCCAACCCCTTAAAAACCTTATACTTTTCTGTCACACCTTGCTGGTTGGCTCAGTATCAAGTAGGGCAGAATAAGTTGGACGATGTTAGCAGCAGGAACTGTACAAGGAACTGCAGATGCTGGGATCTTGAGCAAAACACAAAGTGCTGGAGGAACTCAGTGGATCTGTGGAGCGAATAGACAGGCTGTATGAATCGAGGTAAGCAGTTTTAAAACAGCTAGTCCTAATCCTAACTGATCTATCAGAACTTATTGTAACAACATCCAATCAAACTAAAAAAGACTTTATGTTATTTTAGTAAGGTTCTAACTATTCATATTATATACTGCTTTCACAAATTTGATTAATATACCCAGTGTATCTTTATTTATATAAGAAAATAACTGCAGATGCTGGTACAAATCGATTTATTCACAAAATGCTGGAGTAACTCAGCAGGTCAGGCAGCATCTCGGGAGAGAAGGAATGGGTGACGTTTCGGGTCGAGACCCTCCTTCAGTCTTTACAGTCTGAAGAACGGTCTCGACCCGAAACGTCACCCATTCCTTCTCTCCCGAGATGCTGCCAGACTTGCTGAGTTACTCCAGCACTTTGTGAATAAATATCTTTATTTATAGTTGGAAATCAAAGGAAAAGAGGTTATCGCAAATCTGGCATGTGGTGAAACTGTTTGCCCTGGGAGGATAGTCACTAACTAGAGGTCATGGATTTGAAACAACTGGGCTCAGGGGAGAATATAAATGTGGTTATGTGCTTAAATCCATTGCCTGGGTAGAAGTGACTGAAATCCTCAAAAAAGGATTGGATATTTTTTATTTAAAAAAGGAGATTTGCAAAGCTATGGAAAAAGACGGTGGAAGTGGGACAAATCTTTAAGCCATGAGCTGGCACGGGGTGGGTCCTGGGTGGCACGGTGGCGCAGCGGTAGAGTTGCCGCCTTACAGCGCCAGAGACCCGGGTTTGATCCTGACTACAGTTGCTGTCTGTACGAAGTCTGTACGTTCTCCCTGTGACACGTGGGTTTTCCCCGGGCGAAACATAGAAACATAGAAAATAGGTGCAGGAGTAGGCCATTCGGCCCTTCGAGCCTGTACGCACCGCCATTCGATATGATCATGGCTGATCATCCAACTCAGTATCCCGTACCTGCCTTCTCTCCATACCCCCTGATCCCTTTAGCCACAAGGGCCACATCTAACTCCCTCTTAAATATAGCCAATGAACTGGCCTCAACTACCTTCTGCGGCAGAGAATTCCACAGATTCACCACTCTCTGTGTGAAGAAATGTTTTCTCATCTAGGTCCTAAAAGACTTCCCCCTTATCCTTAAGCTGTGACCCCTTGTTCTGGACTTCCCCAACACCGGGAACAATCTTCCCGCTTCTAGCCTGTCCAACCCCTTAAGAATTTTATATGTTTCAATAAGATCCCCCCTCAGTCTTCTAAATTCCAGCGAGTACAAGACCAGTCTATCCAGTCTTTCTTCATATGAAAGTCCTGCCATCCCAGGGATCAATCTGGTGAACCTTCTCTGTACTCCCTCTAAGGCTAGAATGTCTTTCCTCAGATTAGGAGACCAAAACTGTACACAATACTCCAGGTGCGGTCTCACCAATGCCCTGTACAACTGCAGCAGAACCTCCCTGCTCCTATACTCAAATCCTCTTGCTATGAATGCTAACATACCATTCGCTTTCTTCACTGCCTGCTGCACCTGCACGCTTGCTTTCAATAACTGGTGCACCATGACACCCAGGTCAAGTTGCATCTCCCCTTCTCCCAATCGGCCACCATTCAGGTAATACTCTGCTTTCCTGTTCTTGCCGCCAAAGTGGATAACCTCACATTTATCCACATTATATTGCATCTGCCATGCATTTGCCCACTCTCCTAATCTATCCAAGTCACTCTGCAGCCTCCTAGCATCCTCCTCGCAGCTGAAGAAGGGTCTCGACCCTTCTGCTCTGATTTCGTCCCACATCCCAAAGACGTCCAAGTTTGTCGGTTAATTGGCTCGGTAAAATTGTACATTGTCCCTAGTGTGTAGGAATATGCTAGTGTATGGGGATCACTGGTTGGCACGGACTCGGTCAGGCCAAGGGCCTGTTTTCGTTCTGCATCTCTGAAGTCTAAAATGTAAAGCCTGAATGCCTCCTAATACAGTACACAATTCTATAAGAAAATAACTGCAGATGCTGGTACAAATCGAAGGTATTTATTCACAAAATGCTGGAGTAACTCAGCGGGTCAGGCAGCATCTCAGGAGAGAAGGAATGGGTGACGTTTCGGGTCGAGACCCTTCTTCAGACTGATGTCGGGAGGGGGGCGGGACAAAGGAAGGATATAGGTGGAGACAGGAAGATAGAGGGAGATCTGGGAAGGAGGAGGGGAAGAGAGGGACAGAGGAACTATCTAAAGTTGGAGAAGTCGATGTTCATACCGCTGGGCTGCAAATATGAGGTGCTGTTCCTCCAATTTCCGGTGGGCCTCACTATGGCACTGGAGGAGGCCCATGACAGAAAGGTCAGACTGGGAGTGGGAGGGGGAGTTCTATAAGATCACTTTTGTTTTGCTTGGGAGATTGTCAGAGATTTTATCTTATCTTCTCTGGTGATTTCAACCTACCAGGTAGATGAATCTTTCTGAGACCTGAGTTCCTCCTATTCCCTGTGCGTGCAGGCTAAATATGGTGAGCATTCCTTGTCTTTGGAAACAGTGTTTCAAAAATTCTTTCTGATGAATGTTAGCAGAATTTATGGTCAAATAATTATGTGATAACAAAGGTTCATTGATTGAAAAGTCATTCATTGCCTTGGGATGTAAGTGTTGAAAAAAGCCCCATAGAAATGGTGGTACAGTGTTATAAATCTGCAATTCGGGTCCAATTCATTTGTGTCATCTGACAAACAACGATGCTTAACTCTGTCGGCTGCAACTACTGAAGATAGACACTAAAAGTTGGAGTAACTCAGCGAGTCAGACAGCATTTCTGGAGAAAAGGAATAAATGATTTTTTTTTTAATCAAAAAAATACTTTATTCAAGTAGACAATAGACAATAGGAGGAGGCCATTCGGCCCTTCGAGCCTGTACGCACCGCCATTCAATATGATCATGGCCGATCATTCTCAATCAGTACCCCGTTCCTGCCTTCTCCCCGTACCCCCTGACTCCGCTATCCTTAAGAGCTCTATCTAGCTCTCTCTTGAATGCATTCACAGAATTGGCCTCCACTGCCTTCTGAGACAGATTCACAACTCTCTGACTGAAAAAGTTTTTCCTCATAGAAACATAGAAACATAGAAAATAGGTGCAGGAGTAGGCCATTCGTCCCTTCGAGCCTGTACGCACCGCCATTCAATATGATCATGGCTGATCATCCAGCTCAGTATCCAGTACCTGCCTTCTCTCCATACCCCCTGATCTCTTTAGCCACAAGGGCTACATCTAACTCCCTCTTAAATATAGCCAATGAACTGGCCTCAACTACCTTCTGTGGCAGAGAATTCCACAGACTCACCACTCTCTGTGTGAAGAAATGTTTTCTCATCTCGGTCCTAAAAGACTTCCCCCTTATCCTTAAGCTGTGACCCCTGGTTCTGGACTTCCCCAACATCGGGAACAATCTTCCCGCATCTAGCCTCTCCAACCCCTTAAGAATTTTATATGTTTCAATAAGATCCCCCCTCAGTCTTCTAAATTCCAGTGAGTACAAGCCTAGTCTATCCAGTCTTTCTTCATATGAAAGTCTTGCCATCCCAGGGATCAATCTGGTCTCATCTCAGTTCAAAATGGCCTACCCCTTATTCTTAAACTGTGGCCCCTTGTTCTGGACTCCCCCAACATTGGGAACATGTTTCCTGCCTCTAACGTGTCCAACCCCTTAATAATCTTATACGTTTCGATAAGATCTCCTCTCATCCTTCTAAATTCCAGTGTATACAAGCCTAGTCGCTCCAGTCTTTCAACATATGACAGTCCCGCCATTCCGGGAATTAACCTAGTAAACCTACGCTGCACGCCCTCAATAGCAAGAATATCCTTCCTCAAATTTGGAGACCAAAACTGCACACAATACTCCAGGTACGGTCTCACTAGGGCCCTGTACAACTGCAGAAGGACCTCTTTGCTCCTATACTCAACTCCTCTTGTTATGAAGGCCAACATTCCATTGGCTTTCTTCACTGCCTGCTGTACCTGCATGCTTCCTTTCAGTGACTGATGCACTAGGACACCCAGATCTCGTTGTACGTCCCCTTTTCCTAACTTGACACCATTCAGATAATACTCTGTCTTCCTATTCTTACCACTAAAGTGGATAACCTCACATCCACATTAAACTGCATCTGCCATGCATCCGCCCACTCACACAACCTGTCCAAGTCACCCTGCAACCTCATAGCATCTTCCTCACAGTTCACACTGCCACCCTGCTTTGTATCATCTGCAAATTTGCTAATGGTACTTTTAATCCCTTCGTCCAAGTCATTAATGTATATTGTAAATAGCTGCGGTCCCAGCACCGAGCCTTGCAGTACCCCACTAGTTACTGCCTGCCATTCTGAAATGGGACCCATTTATCCCCACTCTTTGCTTTCTGTCTGTCAACCAATTTTCTATCCATGTCAGTACCCTACCTCCAATACCAAGTGCTCTAATTTTGCCCACTAATCTCCTATGTGGAACCTTGTCGAAGGCTTTCTGAAAGTCAAGGTACACCACATCCACCGGCTCTCCCCTGTCAATTTTCATAGTTACATCCTCAAAGAATTCCAGAAGATTAGTCAAGCATGATTTCCCCTTCGTAAATCCATGCTGACCCGGAACGATCCTGTTACTACTATCCAATTGCTCCGCAATTTCGTCTTTTCAGAAACTCCATCCGACATTTCCGGAGGTTACACATTCAATGCAGATATTCATTTCCAAATGTACACAGAAATTTACACAGAATCCCTTATTTGGAGGGGCGTCTCTCTCCACCAGACCCTGTCCCCCATGTCCAGCAGCAGAAGCCCCCTAGACTGTGGTCCTCCCCCACAGGGCCTTGCTGTTGGCTGCACCGAGCTTCAGTGCGCCCCTCAGGAATAAGTGATGCTTCAGGTCGAGATCCTTCTTCAGATTGAGTCTGGGGAAAGGGAAACAAGAGCTATAGACAATAGACAATAGACAATAGGTGCAGGAGTAGGCCATTCAGCCCTTCGAGCCAGCACCGCCATTCAATGCGATCATGGCTGATCACCCTCAATCAGTACCCCGTTCCTGCCTTCTCCCCATACCCCCTCACTCCGCTATCCTTAAGAGCTCTATCCAGCTCTCTTTTGAAAGCATCCAACGAACTGGCCTCCGCTGCCTTCTGAGGCAGAGAATTCCACACCTTCACCACTCTCTGACTGAAAAAGTTCTTCCTCATCTCCGTTCTAAATGGCCTACCCCTTATTCTTAAACTGTGGCCCCTTGTTCTGGACTCCCCCAACATGGGGAACATGTTTCCTGCCTCTAATGTGTCCAATCCCCTAATTATCTTATATGTTTCAATAAGATCCCCCCTCATCCTTCTATATTCCAGTGTATACAAGCCTAATTGCTCCAGCCTTTCAACATACGACAGTCCCGCCATTCCGGGAATTAACCTAGTGAACCTGCGCTGCACGCCCTCAATAGCAAGAATATCCTTCCTCAAATTTGGAGACCAAAACTGCACACAGTACTCCAGGTGCGGTCTCACTAGGGCCCTGTACAACTGCACACAGTACTCCAGGTGCGGTCTCACCAGGGCCCGGTACAACTGTAGAAGGACCTCTTTGCTCCTACGTGTGTTTTAGACGGTGATATAGAGGGATACAGAACAAATGAATGAAAGATATGCAAAAAAGTAACAATGTTAAAGGAAACAAGCCATTGCTAGCTGAAGACGAGGTAGATTTAGATTTAGATTTACATTTTAGATTTAGAGATACAGCGCGGAAACAGGCCCTTCGGCCCACCGAGTCCGCGCCGCCCAGCGATCCCCGCACACTAACACTATCCTACGCACACTAGGGACGATTTTTTTAAACATTTTACCCAGTCAATTAACCTACATACCTGTACGTCTTTGGAGCGTGGGAGGAAACCGAAGATCTCGGAGAAATCCCACGCAGGTCACGGGGAGAACGTACAAACTCCGTACGGACGGCGCCCATAGTCAGGATCGAACCCGAGTCTCCGGCGCTGCATTCGCTGTAAGGCGGCAACTCTACCGCTGCGCCACCGTGACCGCCCTACAGACAATGAGACTGGACAAGACGGCTTGGGTGGGGGTGGGACGGAGAGAGAGGGGATACAAAGGTTACTTGAAGTTAGAGAAGTCAATATTCATACCGCTGGGCTGTGACTAATGCTGTCCTCTCTTTGTCCCTAACACTTCTCCGACTCTCTTTTCTTGTCACATTCTGCTGATAACAGCTCTACTATTAGACAACAGCCACAGACATGCGTCACGCCCTCTTACATTCTTCTATTGTTACACGCGCAAAAGCTCCCCCACAGCGATTTCCCAAACGACTCTTGCCCCATTTTAAATTTCTTCCACCTTGCCATAGAGGGAGTACAGAGAAGGTTCACCAGATTGATCCCTGGGAAGGCAGGACTTTCATATGAAGAAAGACTGGATAGACTGGGCTTGTACTCGCTGGAATTTAGAAGATTGATGGGGGGATCTTATAGAAACATACAAAATTCTTAAGGGGTTGGACAGGCTAGATGCAGGAAGATTGTTCCCAATGTTGGGGGAGTCCAGAACAAGGGGCCACACACAGTTTAAGAATAAGGGTTAGGCCATTTAGAACTGAGATGAGGAAAAACTTTTTCAGTCAGAGAGTTGTGAATCTGTGGGATTCTCTGCCTCAGAAGGCAGTGGAGGCCAATTCTCTGAATAATAATAATAATAATAATGCATTTTATTTATATAGCGCTTTTCATATACTCAAAGACGCTTTACAGAGATTTTGAGAACATAGGGAAATGAATAAATAGATAAATAAGTAAATAAATAAATGAACAGAGAAAGGAGACAGAAGGTGAGGTGACCTTCAGTGGTTGAAGGCAGTCAAGAATGCATTCAAGAGAGAGCTAGATAGAGCTCTTAAGGATAGTGGAGTCAGGGGGTATGGGGAGAAGGCAGAAACGGGGTACTGATTGAGAATGATCAGCCATGATCACTTTGAATGGCGGTGCTGGCTCGAAGGGCCGAATGGCCTCCTCCTGCCCCTATTTTCTATGTTTCTATGTTTCTAAATGATCCAAGAGATTTATTAATCATATTCAAATGTTAAATTTTAATTCCTTTCTCAAATGTTTGATCCACGAGGCTCGTAATTTTGATTTTAATCCAGCGCAGAACACAAAACAAAATCTCGACCATGATCGTAGTCGCTTGTGAGGGGTTGATACCTCCAAGGGGGGTCGTGAAATGACGCTAAAACATATGAAAGAAAACATTATAGATATGTTTAATCATGTGTTATGAAAAACGGCTTTGATACCTCAGTGCTTGCTGATTGTGTCTGTGACCAGTCGTGTATCTGTGCTAGAGATGCTGCCTGTCCCACTGAGTTAGGGGCCTGTCTCATTTCGGCGATTTTAAGACGACTGCCGGTGACTAGGCTGTCGCCGACAATTCGCCGGGGTGTCGCGGGCACGATCGTGAGGAGTCTTCCAAAGATCGTAGTGAATCGTAGTGGATCAAACGGTGTGAAATCTCTCGGCGAAACAGCTGGCTTGTCGCCAGGTATCGTTGCTTATTGCGGGCGCTGTCTGTCGCACGCTGTCCCCAGCTTTGCTACGTTCCCTTAAGACGCATTTAGAAGCACGTAATATTAAAACAAGTACAGTCATTTAAAAATACCATAAAATGCTTGCGTTTAACCAATTTATTTACCGTCAGGACATTTGACAGGTAGATTGGAGGCGACGGTTTGACGGTCCAGGTAAGCGTGGGAATTTTCGCAATGATTTTGGCCTCAGCCATTACATTTAAAGTGGGCTCCCAACCCAGATATGCAACCCAGAAACCAGATATGCATCTCCCGTACATTTTCAAAGAATGCCCACACACTTTTCACACAAAATCCACTGAACCGCTTTTAAAATGATTTCTTTTTAAGACAGCTATTAGTAAACTGGAAGTAAATCCAGTTTAAGCCTTGTTACAGTGAAGCTTGGTTTTTAAGTAACCCATATAAGGTGTTATAGTTCAAAACTCTCAAGTACTTACCGACTTGTCATTGATTTCAGCGAAAACCAGGATGCCGGAGAAGCATTGGGTGTCTTGGTATGGAACACCTCATCTTGGGTACAGATGTGGTGTAGACGGAGGAATTGGGAGTAGGGGATGGAGCCTTTGCAGGAAACAGGGTGGGAAGTAGATGCTTCCCAGAGATGCTGCCTGACCTGCTGATTTACTCCAGCCTTTTGTGTCCATCTTTGGTTTAAACCAGCATCTCATCTAGAGTTGCTCCCCACACATTTTAACGACAAATCCATGCACGTAACTAAAGGTATTCACAAAATGCTGGAGTAACTCAGCGGGTCAGGCAGCATCTCAGGAGAGAAGGAATGGGTGACGTTTCGGGTCGAGACCTTTCTTCAGACTGAAGATGGGTCTCGACCCATTCCTTCTCTCCTGAGATGCTGCCTGACCTGCTGAGTTACTCCAGCATTTTGTGATACCTTCGATTTGTACCAGCATCTGCAGTAATTTTGCTACATGTACATAACCAACTGTTTCTTAAACGTCGGGATAGTCCCAGCCTCAACCACCTCCACCGGCAGCTCGTTCCGTACACCCACCACCCCTCAGATTCCTTTTAAATCTTTACCCCTTCACCTAAAACCCGTGTCCTTTGGTCTTTGATTCCCCTACTCAGGGCAAGAGACTCTGTGCGTCTACCCGATCTATTCCTCTCATGATTTTGTACACCTCTATAAGATCACCCCTCATCCTCCTGCGCTCCAAGGAATAGAGACCCAGCCTGCTCAACCTCTCCCTGTAGCTCAAACCCTCTAGTCCTGGCAACATCCTCGTAAATCTTCTCTGAACCCTTTCAAACTCAAATTGGCCTAGCAGTATCTAGTTTGGTGAGGATTACATCGATAACATGGACACAAAGTGTTGTAAATGGCACAAATTCTTGTTCAAACTACCCAGTTTTCCTTATTCCACCTGAACCTTGCTGCTACTTTGTAAGAAAAGAGACAGGACTGTAGAACTCAAACATAAAGACATCTGTATAAAAAGTATTTATTCACAAAATGCTGGAGTAACTCAGCAGGTCAGGCAGCATCTCGGGAGAGAAGGAAGGAAAGTCACTGAAAGGAAGCATGCAGGTACAGCAGGCAGTGAAGAAAGCCAATGGAATGTTGGCCTTCATAACAAGAGGAGTTGAGTATAGGAGCAAAGATGTCCTTCTGCAGTTATACAGGGCCCTAGTGAGACCGCACCTGGAGTACTGTGTGCAGTTTTGGTCTCCAAATTTGATTATCAACTTGTTTTAACACGGGTACACAAAATTGTTGCGCAACATTCAACTGACTGAACCCGGTTGAAAATCAAGGTATTAAAAAGAGACAAGGTGTTGATTTAAACAAGGTGTATAAGACAATGGACAATACGTGCAGGAGTAGGCCATTCGGCCCTTCGAGCCAGCACCGCCATTCAATGTGATCATGGCTGATCATTCTCAATCAGTACCCCGTTCCTGCCCTCTCCCCATACCCCCTGACTCCGCTATCCTTAGGAGCTCTATCTAGCTCTCTCTTGAACGCATCCAGAGAATCGGCCTCCACTGCCCTCTGAGGCAGAGAATACGACAGATTCACAACTCTCTGACTGAAAAAGTTTTTCCTCATCTCCGTTCCAAATGGCCTACCCCTTATTCTTAAACTGTGTAGCCCCTGGTTCTGGACTCCCCCAACACCTTGCTATTTTCCGCAATGTGAACCACTGACCAAAACAAGAATATTTATTTGTCATTTTGTGTTGATCAGACATTTCTTCCCTCCCATCATTCCGTAAGGATGGATTTTAATGTCTTAACTCGAGTCATTTGTTCGTGTTTTGTGAATTCCGTTAGGGAGAATCTCCAATAACTGAGGGGTATACTGCACTTAGCTTGACAAAGTGTGAAAGGCCGCCCAGACGTGGCAAGTTCAACAGCCTGACCCCGGGAGAAGACGGCAGGGGAAGAGAAAAGACATTGTGGCCTTCCATCACAGTGAGGAGGGACTGGAGGAGACTCACTGTGATGGATGTTTCTTTTTGTTTGGTGTTGGTTTATGATTGTGTGTGTGTGTCATTGCTTATTTTTATTGGTCTTAGAAACATAGAAAGTAGGTGCAGGAGTAGGCCATTCGGCCCTTCGAGCCTGCACCGCCATTCAATATGATCATGGCTGATCATCCAACTCAGTATCCCGTACCTGCCTTCTCTCCATACCCCCTGATCCCTTTAGCCACAAGGGCCACATCTAACTCCCTCTTAAATATAGCCAATGAACTGGCCTCAATTACCTTCTGTGGCAGAGAATTCCACAGACTCACCACTCTCTGTGTGAAGAAAAACTTTCTCATCTCGGTCCTAAAAGACTTCCCCCTTATCCTTAAGCTGTGACCCCTGGTTCTGGACTTCCCCAACATCGGGAACAATCTTCCCGCATCTAGCCTCTCCAACCCCTTAAGAATTTTATATGTTTCAATAAGATCCCCCCTCAGTCTTCTAAATTCCAGCGAGTACAAGCCCAGTCTATCCAGTCTTTCTTCATATGAAAGTCCCGCCATCCCAGGGATCAATCTGGTGAACCTTCTCTGTACTCCCTCTAAGGCTAGAATGTCTTTCCTCAGATTAGGAGACCAAAACTGTACACAATACTCCAGGTGCGGTCTCACCAAGGCCCTGTACAACTGCAGCAGAACCTCCCTGCTCCTATACTCAAACCCTCTTGCTATGAATGCTAACATACCATTCGCTTTCTTCACTGCCTGCAATTCCACAGATTCACCACTCTCTGTGTGAAAAAAAACCGTTCTCATCTCGGTCCTAAAAGACTTCCCCCTTATCCCTAAACTGTGACCCCCTTGTTCTGGACTTCCCCTTATCGTGGGTAATCTTTCACTGCACATTTATGTGTATGGGACAAATAAATTGATAAGGAACTGCAGATGCTGGTTTAAACCGAAGATAGACGCACAAAAAGCTGGAGTAACTGGGCGGGACAGGCAGCATCTCTGGAGAGAAGGAATGGGAGACTCTTTCTCGACCCGAAATGTCACCCATTCCTTCTCTCCAGAGATGCTGCCTGTCCCGCCCAGTTACTCCAGCTTTTTGTGTGTCTAGCTGACAAAATGTTCCCAAACGCTTCCGAAATTCCAAGTGGGTTTTTTTTTGTATGGAGCCCACGAAAGAGGTTGCATTAAACAAAAATGGAAATCGTGAGCCAGTCGTGAGCAGGAGGTCGCTGTGCATGCATTGGGCTTTGCATGAGGGGGTCCAGTAAATATGGCAATATTTACAAACTGCTTGAAAATGTGCTTCTCTTTGCAAGGATTCGCAACAGGTTCGAGGGTTGTGCCAATATCCGAAGTGGTCTCGGGTGTGTGTGTGTGTGTGTGTGTGTGTGTGTGTGTGTGTGTGTGTGTGTGTGTGTGTGCGCGCGTGTGTGTGTGTGTGTGTGTGTGTGTGTGTGTGTGTGTGTGTGTGCGCCCACCAGCGAACACAGCACATTATTAACACTATCGATGTATTCACAAAATGCTGGAGTAACTCAGCGGGTCAGGCAGCATCTCGGAAGAGAAGGAATGGGTGACGTTTCGGGTCAAGACCCTTCTTCAGACTGATGTCAGGGGGGGTGGGACAAAGGAAGGATATAGGTGGAGACGGGAAGATAGAAGGAGATCTGGGAAGAGGGAGGGGAAGAGAGGGACAGAGGAACTATCTAAAGTTGGAGAAGTCGATGTTCATACCACTGGGCTGCAAGCTGCCCAGGCGAAATATGAGGTGCTGTTCCTCCAATTTCCGGTGGGCCTCACTATGGCACTGGAGGAGGCCCATGACAGAAAGGTCAGACTGGGAGTGGGAGTGGGAGGGGGAGTTGAAGTGCTCAGCCACCGGGAGATCAGTTTGGTTAAGGCGGACCGAGCGCAGGTGTTCAGCGAAGCGATCGCCGAGCCTGCGCTTGGTTTCGCCGATGTAAATAAGTTGACATCTCGAGCAGCGGATGCAATAGATGAGGTTGGAGGAGGTGCAGGTGAACCTTTGTCTCACCTTATTAACACTATTATTAATAACTCATTATTAACACCCCCCCCCCCTCCACACACTAGGGATAATGTACAATTATGCGAAGCCAATCGGCCTGCAAACTTGCACGTCTTTGGATTGTAGGAGGAAACTTTCTGTGCTGCAATATTTCCAATTTTAATCCTGGAAAGTCACGTTGAATGAAATTCAGTGTGAAATTGCTGCAAGTCACCTT